>NW_027590288.1:272170-523189 GCF_964213995.1 Mustelus asterias | reverse complement strand
AATGAGCTTGGCCGGGAGCAGGGGACACAGGATCCTCAGACCTGTTCAGCCTCTGACTGAGATTAAAGCTGATTCAAGTATTTGTGACTCTCCTGACAGTGGAGAATCGGCTGGAGAAACTTGCAGTGAGCCTTGCAGCCTTTGGGGAGGAGAGTTCCACAGACTGATAACCCTCAGAGACAAAACATTACCCTCTTCTCCCATCATCAGGGGAGTGCCCTGGATTGTTAAACTGTTAAACTGTGTCCCCCCCACCCCACCCCACCCCCCCCCCCCACCCCACCCCACCCCCCCCCCCACCCCACCCCCCCCCCCCACCACCCATCCCCCCCCCCACCACCCATCCCCCCCCCCCACCACCCATCCCCCCCCCCCCCCCACCACCCCCCCCCCCCCCCCCCACCCATCCCCCCCCCCCCCCCCACCCCACCCCCATCCCCCCCCCCCCACCACCCATTCCCCCCCCCCCCCCACCACCCATCCCCCCCCCCCCACCACCCATCCCCCCCCCCCCACCACCCATCCCCCCCCCCCACCACCCATCCCCCCCCCCCACCACCCATCCCCCCCCCACCACCCATCCCCCCCCCCACCACCCATCCCCCCCCCCACCACCCCATCCCCCCCCCACCACCCATCACCCCCCCCCCACCACCCATCCCCCCCCCCCACCACCCATCCCCCCCCCCCACCACCCATCCCCCCCCCCACCACCCATCCCCCCCCCACCACCCATCCCCCCCCCCACCACCCATCCCCCCCCCCACCACCCATCCCCCCCCCACCCATCCCCCATTCTGCTTTCTCCCACAAGGGGAAACATCCACCCTGCCAGTCCCCTCAGAAAATTATATTTTACAATGAGATCCTTTCTCATTCTTCTAAATTCGAGTGCCTAAAGGTCCAACCTTTCCCCTCAGCACAGTCGCCCCATCCCAGGAATCGACCCCAGTGAACCTTCCCTGATCTTCTCATGCAATTGTATAATTTCTAAAATAAGGAGAACAAAACTACACAGTTCAGACGTGGTCTTGCCATCACCCTGTCCCTGCTTTTATAAAAGTGAGAAATTACGGGTGCTGGAATCTGAAATGAGCACAGAAAATGCTGGAAAAATCTCAGCAGGTCTGACATCAGAGCTGTGATGAATGATCATCCAGACTCGAAACGTTGGCACTATTCTCTCCCCACAGAAGCTGTCGGACCTGCTGAGATTTTCCAGCATTTTCTGTTTTTGGTCCTGCAATCTCTCTCTTTATTCTTTGTGCCAAAGTGGACAAGTTTACGTTTACCCATATTATACTGCATCTGCCAATTTGTTTTGCCAGTCAACTTGTCTATTTCCCTTTGCAGACTCCTTATGTCTCTTCATAACTTACTCTCCTACCTATCTGCATCATCAGCAAATTTAGCTACCATTCATTTGGTCCCTTCATCAAAGTCATTGATGTAGATTGTAAATAGTTGAGGCCTCAACACTGGTCCCTGTGTGGCACTCCACCACTTAACCACCAGATTTCCCCTTTTAAAAAAAACATTTTGACTCTGCCTGACAGCCATGAAATTTTCTTAGTCTCTTGCTATAACCTCCTTGATAATAGAACATAGAACAGTACAGCACAGAACAGGCCCTTCGGCCCACGATGTTGTGCCGAGCTTTATCTGAAACCAAGATCAAGCTATCCCACTCCCTATCATCCTGGTGTGCTCCATGTGCCTATCCAATAACCGCTTAAATGTTCCTAAAGTGTCTGACTCCACTATCACTGCAGGCAGTCCATTCCACACTCCAACCACTCTCTGCGTAAAGAACCTACCTCTGATATCCTTCCTATATCTCCCACCATGAACCCTATAGTTATGCCCCCTTGTAATAGCTCCATCCACCCGAGGAAATAGTCTTTGAACGTTCACTCTATCTATCCCCTTCATCATTTTATAAACCTCTATTAAGTCTCCCCTCAGCCTCCTCCGCTCCAGAGAGAACAGCCCTAGCTCCCTCAACCTTTCCTCATATGACCTACCCTCCAAACCAGGCAGCATCCTGGTAAATCTCCTCTGCACTCTTTCCAGCGCTTCCACATCCTTCTTATAGTGAGGTGACCAGAACTGCACACAATATTCCAAATGTGGTCTCACCAAGGTCCTGTACTTTTGCAGCATAACCCCACGGCTCTTAAACTCAAACCCCCTGTTAATAAAAGCTAACACACTATAGGTCTTCTTCACATAAGAACATAAGAAATAGGAGCAGGAGTAGGCCATCTAGCCCCTCGAGCCTGCCCCGCCATTCAATAAGATCATGGCTGATCTGACGTGGATCAGTACCACTTACCCGCCTGATCCCCATAACCCTTAATTCCCTTACCGATCAGGAATCCATCCATCCGCGCTTTAAACATATTCAGCGAGGTAGCCTCCACCACCTCAGTGGGCAGAGAATTCCAGAGATTCACCACCCTCTGGGAGAAGAAGTTCCTCCTCAACTCTGTCTTATTTTGAGGCTGTGTCCTCTAGTTTTAACTTCCTTACTAAGTGGAAAGAATCTCTCCGCCTCCACCCTATCCAGCCCCCGCATTATCTTATAAGTCTCCATAAGATCCCCCCTCATCTTTCTAAACTCCAACGAGTACAAACCCAATCTCCTCAGCCTCTCCTCATAATCCAAACCCCTCATCTCCGGTATCAACCTGGTGAACCTTCTCTGCACTCCCTCCAATGCCAATATATCCTTCCTCATATAAGGGGACCAATACTGCACACAGTATTCCAGCTGCGGCCTCACCAATGTCCTGTACAGGTGCATCAAGACATCCCTGCTTTTATATTCTATCCCCCTCGCAATATAGGCCAACATCCCATTTGCCTTCTTGATCACCTGTTGTACCTGCAGACTGGGCTTTTGCGTCTCATACACAAGGACCCCCAGGTCCCTTTGCACGGTAGCATGTTTTAATTTGTTTCCATTGAGATAGTAATCCCATTTGTTATTATTTCCTCCAAAGTGTATAACCTCGCATTTATCAACGTTATACTCCATTTGCCATATCCTCGCCCACTCACTCAGCCTGTCCAAATCTCTCTGCAGATCTTCTCCGTCCTCCACACGATTCACTTTTCCACTTATCTTTGTGTCGTCTGCAAACTTCGTTACCCTACACTCCGTCCCCTCCTCCAGATCATCTATATAAATGGTAAACAGTTGCGGCCCGAGTACCGATCCCTGCGGCACGCCACTAGTTACCTTCCTCCAACTGGAAAAACACCCATTTATTCCGACTCTTTGCTTCCTGTCGGATAGCCAGTCCCCAATCCACTTTAACACACTACCCCCAACTCCGTGTGCCCTAATCTTCTTCAGCAGCCTTTTATGGGGCACCTTATCAAACGCCTTTTGGAAATCCAAAAGCACCGCATCCACCGGTTCTCCTCCATCAACCGCCCTAGTCACATCTTCATAAAAATCCAACATGTTCGTCAAGCACGACTTTCCCCTCATGAATCCATGCTGCGTCTGATTGATCGAACCATTTCTATCCAGATGCCCTGCTATCTCCTCTTTAATAATGGATTCCAGCATTTTCCCTACTACAGACGTTAAGCTGACCGGCCTATAGTTACCCGCCTTTTGTCTCCTTCCTTTTTTAAACAGCGGCGTAACATTAGCTGTTTTCCAATCAACCGGCACTACCCCAGAATGCAACGAGTTTTGATAAATAATCACTAACGCATCCACTATTACCTCTGACATTTCTTTCAATACCCTGGGATGCATTCCATCCGGACCCGGGGACTTGTCCACCTTCAGTCCCATTAGTCTACCCAGCACTGCCTCTCTGGTAACATTAATTGTATTAAGTATTTCTCCTGCTGCCAACCCTCTATCGTTAATATTTGGCAAACTATTTGTGTCCTCCACCGTGAAGACCGACACAAAAAACTTATTTAAAGACTCAGCCATATCCTCATTTCCCACTACTAACTCCCCCCTCTCGTCCTCCAAGGGTCCAACATTCACTCGAGCCACTATATATTTATAAAAACTTTTACTATCATTTTTTATATTAATTGCTAGCCTAGCTTCATAGTCTATCCTTCCTTTCTTTATCGCTTTCTTAGTCTCTCTTTGTTGTTTCTTAAATTTTTCCCAATCACTTGTTTCTCCACTAATTTTGGCCACTCTGTACGCAGCTGTTTTTATTTTAATACTCTCCTTTATTTCCTTCGTTATCCACGGCTGGTTCTCCCTTTTCTTACAATCCTTGTTTTTTGCTGGAATATATTTTTGCTGAGAACTGAAAAGGATCTCCTTAAAAATCCTCCACTGTTCCTCAGCTATCCTACCTGCCAGCCTGCTCTCCCAGTCTACCTTAGCCAATTCATCCCTCATCCTATCATATTTCCCTCTGTTCAAACAGAGGACACTGGTTTGGGACCAAACTTTCTCCTCTTCCATCTGAATCAGAAATTCGACCATATTGTGGTCACTAGACCCAAGAGGGTCCTTCACAATAAGATCCTTAATTCTACCTACCTCGTTACACAATACCAGATCCAAAATAGCTCGTTCCCTCGTCGGTTCCGTAACATGCTGTTCAAGGAAACTATCCCGACAGCATTCTAAGAACTCTTCCTCCATTCCACCCTTACCGACTTGAGTCTGCCAGTCAATGTGCATGTTGAAGTCCCCCATGATTATTGCCGTTCCGTTTTTACACGCATCCCTTATCTGCTTGTTTATAGCCCTCCCTACCTCAACATTATTATTTGGGGGCCTATATACCACACCTACTAGTGTCTTTCTCCCTCTACTATTCCTCATCTCTACCCATAATGATTCCACGTTTTGTTCCTCAGAGCCTATGTCATCCCTCAGTACTACCCTGATATTATCTCTTATTAATAGCGCGACCCCACCACCTTTTCCTTCCTGTCTATTCTTCCTAAACGCCTGATACCCCTGGATATTCATCTCCCGGTCCTGGTCACCTTTCAGCCACGTTTCTGTAATGGCCACTAGATCGTACCCACTTGTGCTGATTTGCACCATCAACTCATTTACCTTGTTCCGAATGCTTCGTGCATTCAGGCAAAGTGTCCTTATTCCAGCTTTTATCTGGACCCGCTTTGATGAGTCTCGAACACCCTCTCCCTCTACTCCCTTATCTAAATTACCGCCTTCATTCACTTGCACCCTCTCCTCTACCATTAATTTTGTAATTCCCCTTACCCCTGCATCCTCCCCCCCATCAATTAGTTCCTTGATCCTAGTCAACTCTTCTAGCTCCCTTCCCCCCAACCTATCTAGTTTAAATTCTCCCCAGTAGCCTTAGCCAACCTACCGGCCAGGATATTGGTCCCCATGTGATTCAAGTTCCACCCGTTTTTTGTATACAGATCACCCCTGCCCCTAAAGAGGTCCCAATGGTCCAGGAACCTGAATCCCTGCCCCCTGCACCAGTCCCTCAGCCACACATTCATCTTCCACCTCACTCCATTCCTGCCCTCACCTTCCCGTGGCACAGGCAGTAATCCTGAGATTACTACCTTTGCTTTCCTCTTTCTCAGCTGTCTCCCTAATTCCCTGTACTCCCTTTTCATGACCCCTTCTCCCTTCCTACCCACATCAGCGGTACCAATATGTACCGCTACCTCAGGCTCCTCTCCCTCACACCTCAGGATTTCCGGGACGCGACTAGCGACATCCTGGATCCCGGCCCCAGGGAGGCAGACCACCATGCGAGAATCCCGCCTACCTCCGCAGAAACACCTGTCTGTCCCCTTCACCATCGAGTCCCCGATTAATACCGCCTTCCTCCTCTTTTCCTTAGCCCTCTGAGTTACAGGGCTGGACTCCACTGCGGAGACACGGCCACTGCTGCTTCCCCCAGGCGGGCTGTCCCCCCCAGCAGTACTCAAGCAGGAGTACTTGTTGTGCAGGGGCAAATCCACTGGGGTGCTCTCAACCACCCTAGCCTTACCCTTCCTGGCCGTCACCCACTTGGCCTCCTCCCGTGGCCTTGGTGTGACCACCTGATGATAGCTCTTGTCTATCACCTCCTCATTCTCCCTCATCAGCCTAAGATCCTCGAGCTGCAGTTCCAGCTCCCGAACACGGTCCCTCAGGAACCGCAGCTCGACACACCCCTCACAGATGTGGATGTCCGGGAGGCCAGATGCCTCCAGGACCTCCCACATCCTACACTGGGAACAACACACTGGTTTCACACTCATACTGGACACTTTATGTCAAGTAAGACAGTGAAAAGTTAATAAGAATGTAAGGAAACAAAAACTCACCCCTGCTCGTCCAAGCCCTGTGAGCCAAAGCCCTGACAGCTCACTCAACTTCCCACTCACTCTGCTGCCCGCTGTATACTTTGGTGCGCTTTTAAACCCTCCAAAAGCTTCCCCAGGCCTCTCCTGGCCCTACTTCCGGTTTTGAAAAAAAACCTCCGATTTTAAACGCAAAATTAACTGAAAAAATAAATAATTAATTAAAGTCAGAAAACCCACTCTCTTACCCTCAGCCTGCTCCCGGGAACAATGAAGCTGAACCTCCAAGGTAAGCCCTTTTTAAACCCTCCAAAAGCTTCCCCAGGCCTCTCCTGGCCCTACTTCCGGTTTTGAAAAAAACCTCCGATTTTAAACGCAAAATTAACTGAAAAAATAAATAATTAAAGTCAGAAAACCCACTCTCTTACCCTCAGCCTGCTCCTGGGAACAATGAAGCTGAACCTCCAAGGTAAGCCCTTTTTAAACCCTCCAAAAGCTTCCCCAGGCCTCTCCTGGCCCTACTTCCGGTTTTGAAAATAACCTCCGATTTTAAACCCAAAATTAACTGAAAAAATAAATAATTAATTAAAGTCAGAAAACCCACTCTCTTACCCTCAGTGGACAGCTCTATCCACTTGCGTGGCAACCTTTAGAGATGGATATGGACCCCAAGATCTCTCTGTTCCTCCACAGTCTTCGGAACCCTACCTTTGACCCTGTCATCCACATTTAAATTAGTCCTACCAAAATGAATCACCTCACATTTATCAGGGTTAAACTCCATTTGCCATTTTTCAGCCCAGCTTGGCATCCTATCTATGTCTCTTTGCAGCCTATAACAGCCCTCCACCTCATCCACTACTCCACCAATCTTGGTGTCATCAGCACATTTACTGATCCACCCTTCAGCCCCCTCTAAGTCATTAATAAAAATCACAAAGAGCAGAGGACCAAGCACTGATCCCTGTGGCACTCCGCTAGCAACCTGCCTCCAGTCCGAAAATTTTCCATCCACCACCACCCTCTGTCTTCGATCAGACAGCCAGTTACCTATCCAATCGGCCAACTTTCCCTCTATCCCACACCTCCTTACTTTCATCATAAGCCGACCATGGGGGACCTTATCAAACGCCTCAAACCCCATGTATATGACATCAACATAATAGGTTTCATAATTTTCTCTATGATAGATGTTAGGCTAACTGGCATGCAGTTTTCTCCTTTCTGTCTCCTTCCTTGAAGAGGAGTTACATTCGCTCCAATCTGATGGGACTTTTCTAGAATCTAAGGAATTTTGGAAAATTACAACCAATGCATCTATTATCTCTGTAGCCATTTCTCAAGTCCATCCCAGGGAGACTTGTCAGCCTTTAGTTCTAATTGTTTTCTCGGTACCCTTTCCCTGGTGATTGTAATTGTTTTAAGTTCCTCTCTCACTGCTTGATTTGCAATTATTTCTGGGACATTATTTGGGTTGTTTTAGTCATTTACGGGATGTGGGCATTGCTGACTAGGCCAACATTTATTGCCCATGAGAAAATGGTGGTCAGCTGTCTTCTTGAACCACTGCAATCCATGTGGTGTAGGTACACCCATGGCACTGTTAGGAGATAGCTCCAGGCCTTTGACCCAACAACTGTGAAGGAATGACGATATTTTTCCAAGTTAATGAGTGGCTTGGAAGGGAACTCCCAGGTGTTGGTGTACCCATGTATCTTGCCATTGTACTTCTAGATGGTGGTGAGCATTAGTTTGAAAGGTGCTCTCTCTCAGGAGTCTTGGTGAGTTCTTGTAGTGCATCTTGCTGATGGTACACGTGGCTGCCTCTGCATTGGTGGTGGAGAGAGTGAATGGTGTGCCAAACGTGTGGGCTGCTTTGTCCTGGATAATGTTGAGCTTCTTGACTCAACAAGAGTACTTGTGTTGGCAACCTGTAACTAGTAATGTGCCACTGGGGTTCGTGCTGGGGCCACAATTATTTACTATATACATTAATGACTTGGGTAAGGGAAGTGAATGTACTGTTGCCAAATGTACGAATGAAATAAAGATAGATGGGAAGGCAAGTGGAAAAAGTCTACAGAGGGATATAGACAGGTTAGATGAGTGGGCAAATGGAGTATGATGTAGGAAAATGTGAAGTTATGCACTTTGATCGGACGAATAAAGGAGCTGAATATTAAATGGAGAGAGACTGCAGAAAGCTGCCGCATGGGAGGATTTGGGGTCCTCGTGCATAAATCACAGAAAGCTAGTCTGCAAGTTCAGCAGGTCACAGGGAAGGCAAAGGGAATGGAAAAATAGGGAAGTCTTGCTGAAACTATGCAAGACACTAGTTAGATTACACCTGGAATACTGTGAATGGTTTTGGTTCCCATATCTGAAGAAAGATATACTGGCATTGGAGGCAGATCAGAGAAGGTTCACTGATTCCAGGTATGAGGAGACTTTATGAGGAGAGGTTGATCAGGTTGGGCCTGTACTCACTGGAGTTTAGAAGACAGATTGAGCCGTATAGGATTCTCAGGGGACTTGACAGGGTAGGTGCTGAGAGATTATTTCCCCTTGTGGGAGAGTTGAGGACCAGGTGGCATAATCTCAAGAAATCATAGAAACATAGAAACCCTACAGTGCAGAAGGAGGCCATTCGGCCCATCGAGTCTGCACCGACCACAATCCCACCCAGGCCCTACCCCCACATATTTTACCCACTAATCCCTCTAACCTACGCATCCCAGGACTCTAAGGGGCAATTTTTTTTTTAACCTGGCCAATCAACCTAACCCGCACATCTTTGGACTGTGGGAGGAAACCGGAGCACCCGGAGGAAACCCACGCAGACACGAGGAGAATGTGCAAACTCCACACAGACAGTGACCCGAGCCGGGAATCGAACCCGGGACCCTGGAGCTGTGAAGCAGCAGTGCTAACCACTGTGCTACCGTGCCACCCAAACTATGCAAGAACTATGCAAGAGTAAGGGGTCACCCATTTAAAACAGCAATGAGGAGGAATTTCTTCTGACGGTAGTGAATCTGTGGAATTCTTTACAGCAGAGGGTCGTAGAAGTTGGAACATTCAGTACGTTCAAAGCTGAGATTTTGTATCAGCAAGGGAATCGAGGGTTCCGGGCAAAGTGGAGTTGAGGATTATCCATATCGGATCAGTCATGATCTCATTGAATGGTGGAGCAGACTTGATGGGCTGAATGGCCTAATTCTGCTCCTATTGGCCATCCAGGCTGGTGGAAAGAATTGCATCACACCACTGCTTTGTGCCTTGTAGATGGTGGACAGGCTTAAGGGGTCAGGAGGTAGGTTACTACAGGATTTCTAGCATTTAATCTCCTCTTGTTGCCATAGCTAGTCCTGTTTGGGTTATGGTTAATGGTAACCTGCACGATATTGATAGTGGGGGATTCAGCAATGGCAATACCACTGAATATCAAGCGGTGGTGGTTAGATTCTCTCTTGTTGGTGTTGGTCATTGCCTGGCACTTGTGTGGCATGAATTTTACTTAATTCATTCCCGGGATGTGGGTGCTGCTGGCTAGGCCATCATTTATTGCCCATCTCTAATTGCCCTTGAGAGATGGTGGTGAGCACTCTTCTTGAATCGCTGCAGTCATTGAGGTGGGATTAGTGAGTATATTTAGTGAGTTGGTGTAGTGAGGGTCTTCAAAGCTGAGCTTGGGATGTTTTTTTCTGAGGCTGTTTATTTAGACGGTTAATGCTAACTTTGGGGGTTTTATGGAATTTGAGAGGAGACTAATACAGTCGGATATTGACCGAAGGAGCTTAATGATGATATATGGGGGAATATTGAGTTTAAGGTTTACTGATGATTTAATGTTTTGGAGGTGGTTTCTGCTGAGTTTTTGGGGAGATGTTATTGCTGAAGGTTGAGTTTTGGGAAGGGTTTACTAATGGTGGAGTTTTCGGGCTGAGGATTACTGTTAGTTGAGATTTTGGGGGGAGTTACTATTGATAGTTGCATTTTGGGGGTGCTCCCACTGACGGTCGGGATTTGGGAGGGGGTGCTCCCGCTGACAGTCAAGATTTGGGAGGGGGTGCTACCACTGACGGTCAGGATTTGGGAGGGGGTGCTCCCGCTGACGGTCAGGATTTGGGAGGGGGTGCTCCCGCTGACGGTCAGGATTTGGGAGGGGGTGCTCCCACCGACGGTCGGGATTTGGGAGGGGGTGCTCCCACTGACAGTCGGGATTTGGGAGGGGGTGCTCCTGTCGACGGTCGGGATTTGGGAGGGGGTGCTCCCGCTGACGGTCGGGATTTGGGAGGGGGTGCTCCCACTGACGGTCGGGATTTGGGAGGGGGTGCTCCCACTGACAGTCGGGATTTGGGAGGGGGTGCTCCCGTCGACGGTCGGGATTTGGGAGGGGGTGCTCCCGTCGACGGCCGGGATTTGGGAGGGGGTGCTCCCACTGACAGTCGGGATTTGGGAGGGGGTGCTCCCACTGACAGTCGGGATTTGGGAGGGGGTGCTCCCACTGACGGTCGGGATTTGGGAGGGGGTGCTCCCACTGACGGTTAAGTTTGGGGGGGGGGGTGTTACCACCGACGGGTTTGCTGCTGGGGTTTGGGGCTTTTTGTGGCTGCCAGGGTTTGGTGTCATACTATGATTGAATTTTACCTTCAGATTGAGGGAGAGAACAGTGGTTCCAAGGCTAGTATTCTAAACTTAAGGGCAATTAGGAGGGCATGAAATCAAAGCTAGCTAAAGCGAACTGACAAGTGAGTTTAAGGGAAAGGTCAGTAGAGATGCACTGGCAGACATTTGAAAAAGATATTTCAGAATACACAGAGTTGATTAATTAAAATGCGAGAAAAAATCCAATTGGGAGATCCACCACTCCTGGTTTTCTAAAATGTTCAAGGTTGTCTCAAACTTTTAAACTCCTTTGGGGGGTGTTTGCGTGGTGATGTTGTCACTGGACTAGGAATTCAGAGACCTAGGGTAAGATCCGAGGACCCGTTTCAAAGTCCACCATGGCAGATGGTGAAATTTGAATTCAATAGTAACCTGGTGTGAGAATTCTTACTGTGTTTACCCCAGTCCAACGCCGGCATCTCCACATCATTTCTTGTATAGGTCAGGGTTGCCTGACTTGAATGCCTCAGACCTGGACTTCAGCAAGCAGTAGATATCCTTGTTTATCCATGGTTTCCGTTTGGGAAACACGCAAATTTGCTTCTTTAGCGCACAGTCTCCTACACTCTTACTATTGAAGGCAGTTACTGTAGTGGTGGTAAAGCCAAAGGTCCAGATGTCCTTTGGCAAAGGGTCATCTGGATTCCAAACATCAGCCCTTTTCTCTCCTTACAGATGCTGCCAGACCTGCTGAGATTTTCCAACGTTTTCTCTTTTGGTTTCAGATTCCAGCATCCGCAGTAATTTGCTTTTATACTGTAGTGGTGTACTCGTTCAGGCTGGTCGCAGAGTTTTCAAATACTGACCAGTCTACTGACTCTAAGCAATCCTGTAGGAGATCACCCGATTCCTCAGACCAACATCGCATTACTTTCTTTAATGGATTCTCCCGTTTCCATTTTTGCTTATAAGCCGGGAGCAGGAGCACAGCCTTGTGGTCTGATTTACCAAATTGTGGGTGGATGATAGAGCGGTAGGCATTTTTGATATTTGTGTAACATTGGTGTAGGATGTTTGGGCCTCTGGTGGAACAGGAGATGTGTTGGGAGAACACTCTTGAGCTTAGCCTGACTGAAGTCCCTGGCCACGATGAACAAGGCCTCGGGATGTTTTGTCTAAGGCTATTTGTGGTGGTGTATATTTCGTCCAGCGTGGTCGTCACATCGCATGGGGTGGGATGTAAACTGTTGTCAGGATAACAGGTAAACTCCGCGGAAGGTAGTAGAGACGGCATTTTAGCGGAAGGTGTCCGGGGTGCAGAAACCCAGCAGTGTAGCTATGTCTTGGCACCATGAGGTGTTGATTAGAAGACGGACCCCACTTCCCCTAGTCTTGCCTGAGGCCGCTGTGCAGTCCACTCAATGGATTGAGAAGCCCTCTGGTTGTAGGGCACAGTCTGTTGAAGCCAGAGTGAGCCATGTCTCTGAATCAGAGCACACAACAGTCCCTCAGTTCTCTTTGGAAAGTGAGACTGGCTTTAAGCAGGACTGAGAATGCTAAAGAATTGCAATTCCTCGACAAGCACAATACCCAAGGCTTCTTCAGTGCCACTAAGGCAATATATGGACCCAACACCCTAGTCCTCAAACCGGTGCAGAATAAGAACAGAAACCTCTTGAGACACAGAAAAATCAGCCTTTGATGGAGAGAGCACTTCAAAGAACTCCTAAACTGTGATACATTCATAGATGAGAATATACTTGAGTAAATCCCCCAGCTCCTCATCGAAGGTGACCTTGGACTCCCGCCAAGCCTGGACAAGGTCAAAGCTATCATTAAACACGTGGAAAATCCACAGGAATGGGTGGGATTCCAGTGAGGATTTTCAAACTTGGAAGAGAAGAGATCACTCATTATCTCCCATCAGCTGCTCCTGAAAATCTGGGACAGATGAAATTCCTGCCAACCTCATGACGATGCCGTCATCGCAACCATTGTCAAGAAAGGAGACACAGCCGACTATGGGTGGAGCTCCCTACTCTCCATCGCCGGGAAGATCATTTCCCCAATCCTTGCTAGCCACCTTCTCCCACTCTAAAATAATCCTTCCGGAAAGCCAATGTATCTTCCAGCCAAACCATGGAACGGGAGCATGATTTTCACTGCTCGGAAACTTCAAGAGAAATGCCAGAAGCAACATCAGTCACTCTACATGGCCTTCATCGATTTGACCAAGGCTTTTGACTCGGTCATTTGGGAAGTGCTACGGAAGACCCTGTCAGGCCGAATGTTCAGAGAAATTAAACAACATCCTCCGACAACTCCACGACAAGATGTCGGCAACAGTCCTCACCGACAGAAATAAGATATAAACCTTCAGGTCAAGACTGGAGTCAAGCAGAGATGTCATTGCCCCACCCTTTTCTCCATCATCTTCACCACCGTCCTTCACCTTGTCAAGAACAAGCTTCCCAGTGGAGTGGACAGAAAACTTTTTAACCTCAACCAGTTGAAATCCAAAAAGAAAATGACACCGACATCGTTCGTGGAACTTTAGTATGTGGATGACATCACCTTCTCCGTTCTCAGAAGAGATTCTGCAAGCCATGCTTGATGCCTCGTGAAAGCCTACTGAAGAATCTCCGCCTCAACCTCAAGTCTTTTACTCACCTGCCCCAGGGCAAGGCCCGGCTTCTCCCTCCATCAAAATCAACGGGGAAACCCTCCCAAATGTGGAAGATTTCCTCTACCTGGGGAGCCACCACTCATCTAAGGCTGACATTGATGCGGAGATGCAACATGATATCCAATCTGCGAGCGCTGCCTTCAGATGCCTAAGGATGAGAATCTTCAACGACGTGTTCCTTTTGTGCTGACACCAAGATCCTCATGTATAAGGCAATGATCCTTCCAACTTTTCTACGTCGCTCAGAAACCTGGACTACATACAGAGACCACCTCGAGGCCTGGAGAGGACTATCAATGCTGCCTGAGACGGATTCTCTCCATCAGCTGGGAGGACAGGTGTACTATCACCAGCGTCCTTGAAGGAACCAAGAGCGCCAACTGCCATGTAGATCCAAAACCAACTCTGCTCGGTCAGCTGTGTGCTTAGGATGTCGGAATACCAACTGCCAAAGCAAATTTCAAGGAAGGCTCCAAAACAAAAGGAGGGCAAAAGAAGTGCTTCTAGACATCCTGAAGGCTTACGTCAATGCAACAGATATATCAACGCCTTGGAAGCCCTTGCTCAGAAAAGACTGACTTGAAGGAACCTCCTGATTGAAAGGTCGCAATTCTTTGAGGACAGGTGACGGCAAGAGGAGACACAGTGAAGGAGCCTGAGAAAGGAATACCAGCGATCTGGAGTCCAAGGATCAAACCCAGATCCCAGAAACAACTGCCAAGTGTGCAGTTGAAGGTAGGCCCGATCCTAGAGCTCTATCAGCCACACACGCACAACCCATGTCCAGTAAACTTTGAGTTCATTAATTAACTTGTTAGTGAGTGATCGCCGAAGAAGTTAGTATTCTAGATGTTGTGGCAGGGCACTGATTCAAGGCAATCGAGCACAGTCAACATGGTTTTTTTAATGGGCAATCACGTTTAACATTTATTGTAATTCTTTAAAGGAGTCACGTGCTGTGGATAAAGGGAAACCAGTGGATGAACTGCACTTAGATTCCCAGAAGATATTTGACAGCATCAAAGGTTATTTTAATAAGGGTAATATATTGGTATGGATAGAAGATTGCCCAGCTAATGGGAAACAGTTGGCATAAATGGGTCTTTTTCTGGTTGGCAGGATATAATGTGGTATGTCTCAGTGATTGGTGGAAGTGCCTCGATCTTTTACAATTTATATAAATAACTTGGATTAAGAGATCGAAAGTATGGCTGCTAAATTTGTCAACATTTGGTCACTGCTTGTTTGGGGGGTGGCGGGCTCAGGTTGCTGCTGTTTTTGGGGGGGGGGGGTCGGGTTGCTGCCGTTTTGGGGGGTGGGTCGGGTTGCTGTCGTTTTGGGGGGTGGGTCGGGATTTTGGAGGGGAGATTGCTTTTTTGGCGGGATTGTTATTTGGGATGGAGATTGCTGTTTTGGGGGGTTCTGGTTGCTGCTGTTTTGGGGATGGAGTTGCTGCTGTTCGGGTTTTAGGGATGGGGATTGCTCTTTTGGGAATGGGATTTGGGGGAGAGGGATTGCTATTTTGGGGGGTGGCATTTGGGTTGCTGCTGAGAAGGGGATTTGGGGGGTTGCTATTTGGGGATGGGGTTGCTGCTGTTGGGGATTTGGGGGAAAGGGGATTTGGGGATGGGGTTGCTGCTGTTGGGGATTTGGGGATGGGGTTGCTGCTGTTGGGGATTTGGGGGAGATTTGGACGAGGTTGCTGCTGTTGGGGATTTGGGGAGGGGGGATTTGGGGTTGGGGATGGGGTTGCTGCTGTTGGGGATTTGGGGGAGGGGGGATTTGGGGATGGGGTTGCTGCTGTTGGGGATTTGGGGGAAAGGGGATTTGGGGATGGGGTTGCTGCTGTTGGGGATTTGGGGATGGGGTTGCTGCTGTTGGGGATTTGGGGGAGATTTGGACGAGGTTGCTGCTGTTGGGGATTTGGGGAGGGGGGATTTGGGGTTGGGGATGGGGTTGCTGCTGTTGGGGATTTGGGGGAGGGGGGATTTGGGGATGGGGTTGCTGCTGTTGGGGATTTGGGGGAGATTTGGACGAGGTTGCTGCTGTTGGGGATTTGGGGAGGGGGGATTTGGGGTTGGGGATGGGGTTGCTGCTGTTGGGGATTTGGGGGAGGGGGGATTTGGGGATGGGGTTGCTGCTGTTGGGGATTTGGGGGAGGGGGGATATTTTGGTGCTTTTCTCTCTGGAATGTGGACGCTGAGTGCCGCGCTGACGTCACCAACCGGCGCCGCCATTTTCTCTCCGTCCCGCCGCCATTTTGCAGCGACGGAAAATCCGGTAAAACCGGTCCCGACACCGGGAAAACCGGCAAATCAGGCCCCGACACCGGTAAAACCGACCGTAAACCCGATCCCGAGCTAGCAATCCCGTCACCAGCAACATTGCCAACACCGGCAATCCCGGCCCGCAGAGATTGAGGGAGGCGGGCGGCCCGGCAGCGAGCGCCACGGCGGGATTCTCCGGCCCAGCCGGCAGTGCTGTGTTGGGGAGAGTGGGTGAGTGAGCCTGGCGGCCGGGACGGGAACGGGCTTTGTGTTGGGTCGCTGTGGGCAGTGAATGGGGAGGGAAGTGAGAATGTTTCTCTCCTAAAGTCAGGCTCAGTTATCTGGTGATTGAGTTGGGGGGGAAAGCACGTTGGTTCCCAAATAGAAATAGTTCTGTTACCCTGCACGCAGCAAACGATGCTTTTATTTTCAGTAGACAAAACTATTTCAAATTACATTTATTTTTTTGCCACACAATTGATGGTGGGACCCAGATTTCAAAATCAAGTAGGCGGCTGATGTGTCTTATGGTTTTGAAAGGTTGACTGACCTGTGTGTGTGTTTTTTTGGTTGCAATTATATACAGAGTACAAATGAGGAGATATTAAGCAAATTTAAGTAGAATTCACCTCCAGGGTTGACTCTCTTTAGGCTGGTGTTGACAATCTGAACAAGATTTTTAATTGGAACACAGCAGGAGTTGACCATTCAGCCTGTCGAGCCTGCCCCCACCATTTAGTACTATGATAGCTAATTTTACACCCATTATCCTCAAAACCCTTTGTGTATTGTTAATCAGAAATCCAGCAATCTCCGTTTTACTTAAGCATAAACGACAACGGACCTTTCACAGCTTTCTGGGGGTAGAGAATTCCAAAGATTCACAATCCTCTGTGTAAAGAAATTTCTCCTCATTTCACCCGTATTTTGAAATTGTGCTGCTTCAATTCCATCGCCATCGCCATCCTCCCCAACCGAGGGTAACATCTTAACTTGGTTTCCCCCCCCCCCCCCCCGACTCCCCAACCAAGGGTAACATCTTACCCAGATCTACCCGGCCTATTCCATTAAATATTTTGTAAATTTCAATGAGTTCACCTCTCATTCTTCGAAACTCAAGAGAACACAGGCCACGTTTGTCCAATTTCTCTTCAGTAGACAGTCCCATCATCTCCAGAACAAGTTTGGTGAACCTTTGTGGCACTCCCTCTATTGCAATAATATCCTTTGAGGTAACAGGACCAAAGCTGCGTGCACTACTCAAGTGCGGTCTAACCAAGTTTTTATACAATTGAAGCAAGACCTCATTACTGTACTCAAATCCTCTTGTGATGAAGGCTAACATTTCATTAGCCTTCCTAATAGCTTGCTGCACCTGCATGTTAGCCTTCAGTGCTTTATGGATGAGGACACCCATGTCCCTTTGTACATCTATACTTTCTAATTTCTTACCATTTCGGAAATACTCTGCACATCTGTTCCTTCTACCAAAATGGATCACCTCACGTTTTTCCACAGTATATTACATCTGTCACGTTCCTGCCCACTCACTAGCTATTTCCAAATCCTCCTGTAGCCACTTTGCATCTTCCTCTCACCACACATTCCTGCCTAGCTTTGTATCATGCGCACACTTGGAAATGAACAGCTGGGGCCCAAGTACTGATCTTTACGGTACCCCATAAGCCACAGCATGCCAACATGAGAATGACCTGTTTATTCCTACTCTCTTTTCTGCCTGTAAGCCAATCTTCAGTCCAGGCCAATATATTGCCTCCTTAATCAAATCCAAATATATTGCATCCACCGTAACACCTTAAAAACTCCCAACAAGTTAGCCAAATATGATTTTCCATTTGTAAATTCATGCAGATTATGCCCAATCAGATAATTGTGCAAGTGTCTATTTACCACATCCTTTATAATAGATCCAACATTTTCCCCAGCACTGATGTAAGGCTATCAAGTCTGTCATTCCCTGTTTATGCTCTCACTACCTTCTTAAATAGTGCAGTGACATTTGTGACCTTTCAGTCTTCAGGAACCATTCCAGAACATATTGAGTTGTGGAAGATGATCACCATTGCATCCACTATCTCCATAGCAACCTCTTTCAATACACTGGGATGCATAATATCAGGACCCTGGGACTTATCAGCTTTCAGCCCCATTAATTTTGCCAATACAATCTTATACAAATTTCCTTCACGTTCTCTGTAGTCACTTGGATCTCTACATTCGGGAAATTTCCTGTATCTTCCTTTGGTGAAAACAGTCACAGCAATCATTTAGCTTCTCTGCCATTTCCCTGTTCCCCATTATGAATCCTCCTAACTGTGCCTGTAGTGGAACCACATTTGCCTTGGCTTCCTTTTCACATGCTTATAGAAGTTTTTCCTGTTATTTCTTTTGCTAAATTGCGTTCATATTCTGTGTTGTCTTTCAGTTTCTTGGCCTTCCTTTACTGTATTCTTAAACACCTTTCCAATCCTCAGGTTAATGAAGATTTCTGACAACTTACTAAGCCTTTTTTAAAAAAAAATTCTGCAATCCTTAACTTTGTCAGCCATGGTTGACTGGCTTTTTGGAGTTTTTTGCACCTTGAAGAAATGTATAGGTACTGTACGCAATGTTATGTTTGTTTGAAGACTATCATTGCTTATCACAGACATACTTTTTAATGTATTTTCCCAATCCACCTCAGTCGATTTGCCCTTCAAGCCATCGTATTTTCCTTGATTCAACCTTTAACACCTTGGCTTCAGATTGAACTTCCTCACTTTCAAACGTAATGTCAAATAGCCTGTCATCTAGTTGTCTCCTCAACAGACTGCTCTGGAAACCCATTCCTAACACACTCCAGGAACCCATCTTCCTCTGCATTAGTGCTCACTTGGTTTAACCAGACTCTGTGCAAATTGAAATCACCCATGCTACATGCTTCTCTCATCTGATTAATAGTATGCCCACGTTGCCATCACTATTAGGTGACCGATAAGCAACTCTAACCAATGTTCGCTGCCCTTCACTGTTCAAAACAAATTCTACACATTGTTCACGTTGACCTGAAATCCTCCCTTACAACTGCAATGATCCCATCCCTTATTCACGCAACTCCACCTCCTTTCCTTGTTTGTCCTTCTGAAATATTGGATATCGTTGAATATTCTGTTCCCTGTCTTGGTCACCATGCAGCCATGTTTCCATAATGGTAATTAGATCATACCCATTTACCTCTATTTGTACCTTTAGATCATCTACCTAGTTACGAATGCTGCGTGCATTCAGGTAGAGTGCCCTTAACTTTGTTTTTTGTTATCATTCCACATTTGACGCATTCCGCATTTGACACATGTTTTTCTTGCCTCCTAGTCTCATTACTCTATCCTTTATTTCTTTTGGATCTTGTGAATCGTAGTATTCAGAGCTTGGCTTTCTTCAGAACTGTTTAACTTTCTGGATTTATTTCACGTTTCAAGTGAAAAGTCGTTAATTTGGCTATAACCAAAGATGTGCGGGTTAGGTTGATTGGCCATGCTAAAATTGCCCCTTAGTGTCCTGAGATGCGTAGGTTAGAGGGATTAGCGGGTAAATGTGTAGGCATATGGGAGTAGGGCCTGGGTGGGATTGTGGTCGGTGCAGACTCGATGGGCCGAATGGCCTGTTTCTGCACTGTAGGGTTTCTATGATTTTCTATGATAACCAGTTGGATCTTCCCAAAAGTGCGGAATAACCTGCATGATCCACATCACTGCAGGGCAAGGTCTACTTTCTTCCACCCATATACCTTAAGGACTCGGTGTTGAAAGGCAGTGGGATAGATTATCTCTATCTGTACATGCAAATGTTTTCCATTATGATTTTTGAACAAGTGTTGATTGCTGTATTATAGACGTACTTGTGGCTATTGGTATAAATTCCAAACACTATATTTCTGTTTCCGGAGATTGTCGCAACAATACAGAAATATGTTGATGGGGGAGTTGGCAGGATCCAGGCATCTTTGTTTAAAAGGCTTATTATACCTCTTCTGCAGCCTTTCCATGATTCCAAAATGGACACACACTCAGTTTTAATGAAAGGTCATGATCTGAAACTTCTCTGCTTTTCTCTCTGTGTAGTCTCCCCAGAGATGCTGCCACTCCTGCTGAGTATTTCCAGCATTTTCCACTGTTTTTCTGTGTTGATGTATTTTTACTTCATGGAAATGTACAGGTGGTGCATTGCAGTTTACGTCACTGTATTTTCTGGTTGTTTCGCGGCTGGGTGCAGGGATTTGGGGGGGGCAACTTGTCTTTTGATGCAGTCAGCCTTTCTAGCATTAATCCTACTTTCCCACCCTGAGAATTGACTCGTTCTGATGGACATCAAAACCCATTGCTTGAGCATTGGTAGGGGATGGGGGGGTTGCAACCAACATCAGCCATGAAGAAGACTTTTACTATCATATGTAAATGCTTGCTCTGAAAGAACAGTTGTCACCTTAAGAGTTCCTTGGAAGAACTGCTAGGTGCCAATGTTTCAGGCAGCATACTCTGCCTCTCTAGAGGAATGGCTGCAACAAGTGAAAGAGATAGTTATGCGCAGTGAAGGATGGGACTTTGGTGGGATCTTACAGATTGGCCCAGCCATGGTGTTTGTAATCAGTTCACTTTAATATTCTTGCTGCAGCTGATTGGTCAGTTCATATTAACATTTTTTGTGCTGATTAGTCAACTGTGTGGACTGGATTTTGTTTCTTGAGTAAGGGTGGCCAGATGTTACTGGTGAGAAGGTCTCCATCCTGGGGATGGTGTGGTTTTGGTAGATCTCCATAGCCTCCCTAACGTAACTCCACAGTCTGATGGATCAGAGATTTCGAGTTAGAGATTGGGTGTGGTGGTTATTAAGTTGAGCACATTTGACAGTCACCGATCTGTCCCATTTATTTGCGTTTGAAATAGGTCTGATGCGTCCTTGAGTCCATCGTGTATTCTGAGCCTGTTCCCTCAAAATTCTTATGTGGTGTAACTGTGAATTTGTCTTGGTCAATGTTACTGCTCTCAAGATGAAAACCTTCAAACAATTTTTAAGCACCATCCATGTCGGATTGATGGACAAGCCCATTGCTTAAGTTATACAAAACACCAGGAAAGTTGTGTTTATCATTCTGTGCTGAATTAGTGATCTTAGCTGGCAGTATTGGTAGAATACAAGAGTTGGGATGTACTTCTGAGGATGTATAAGGCTCTGGTCAGATCCCATTTGGAGTATTGTGAGCAGTTTTGGGCCCCGTATCTAAGGAAGGATGTGCTGGCGTTGGAAAGGGTCCAGAGGAGATTCACAAGAATGATCCCTGGAATGAAGAGCTTGTCGTATGCGGAACGGTTGAGGACTCTGGGTCTGTACTCGTTGGAGTTTAGAAGGATGAGGGGGGGGGGGATCTTATTGAAACTTGCAGGATACTGTGAGGCCTGGATAGAGTGGACGTGGAGAGGATATTTCCACTAGTAGGAAAAACTAGAACTAGAGGGCACAACCTCAGGCTAAAGGGACGATCCTTTAAAACAGAGATGAGGAGGAATTTCTTCAGCCAGAGGGTGATGAATCTGTGGAACTCTTGGCCGCAGAAGGCTGTGGAGGCCAGGTCATTGAGTGTCTTTAAGACAGCGATAGATAGGTTCTTGATTAATAAGAGGATCGGGATTATGGGGATGAAAAAAATATCAGCCATGATTGCATGGCGGAGCAGACTCGATGGGCCGAGTGGCCTAATTCTGTTCCTATATCTTATGATTGTATATCCCTATTTCAGTGGCACTAATGCCGATCAAGTGGCTTCTACTCTATTAAATCCTGCTGGAGAATCTAATTAAGACAGGCTCAGCTGTGAGTCTGTTCTATTTTTAAACCACTCACTCACTCTCAACCACACACATTCACTCGCTGGCGTGCGCTGCCCCTCTCGCTGGTGCACACTGCTGCCCCCTCTGGCGCATGCACCTCTGCCCCCCACCCCCAACCTCCCCACTCTCACTCAGTGTGTTCACTGCTTTGAACTCGTATGTACATGAAGCTCAATGTACAGGATTGTTACAAGCTGTATTGTAGGTCTGAGGGGCGATCAAGTTGACAACATTAAGTACCAATCATGTGGCTAATTAGCAGTTGAAATTATCATTTAGACCTATTTAAAATGAATGAAACAAGGTGGAGGTTCACTGTCTGAAAATAGTGGAAGTTTCCATGGTCCACTTGGGCAACCTAATGAGGACTGAGCTCTAATACCAGGTGTGGTACTGGTGAGTACATGATGGCCACTGTGTAGGTCGTGTACAGTGCTGGTGTAGAGACTGCCACTATAACAACTTTTGTCTAATGTGTATATTGGTTTCAATATAATGATGTAAAACCCAAATGACAATCCTGATCATTTTTAGCAGTACGTTTTGCATTAATGTTGGTTGTGATCAGTTGCAGGTGAAGATCTTAACAGTTACTCCCACATGCTGATTGCATGAATTTTCTTTCTCTTCCAGAGCATCAAAGTCTCATAATGTCTGCCCCATCAACACCAAAGATTGTGCTGAAAAGCACAACCAAGATGTCACTGAACGAGCGGTGAGGCAGCCGACAACATTTCAAGTGCCAATCGTGTAGCTGATTAGCAATTACAGGATATATAAGTGCACAGTGATTTCCAGGGATTCACCATAGGAGAATGTTGCTCTTCCCTTGTATAATGCTGCTCCAGTAGTTGATGGCACTTAAATAAAGCAGTTATCAGATGCAAAAAAAAAACACGTTTTGTGAAGGACGGTGACCTAGGTGTGGTAGAATGATGCGGGGCTGTTGCACGGAACGTAAGAACAAGCTGATTGTAAGAATGTGGTTTTGTGGAAATAACCCTAGTGGTAAGATTGCTGGCACAGTCTTGCGCATCCCCAGCCTGCTGCTATTTGTGGTTTTTGATAAATTTGAACAGAAACTACAGCAGTGGTGACTAGTTGATCTGGGCTGCAACAGCCCCCCTGTCCTGTCCATGACAGACGCATCAGCTGTGCTGTGTGGTCTGATCTGTAAGAGGCAGCTGGTGGGCACCATAAATCAAGTCCAAAGGCCTCCAGTGTACACCTGGGGTCTTGTAAGTGGCACAAAATCTGCTTCATGATCTGCTTTCTCTCTACTGTTTCGCTTCTTTAGTTGTAAAAATGAGCTGGTCTTTCTTGAAAGGCACAGTCATGTTGGGTAACAGACAACTCTTCCCACTTTATTCCAGTCTTTTGCTCACTGGCTTCATAACGCAACTCCTAAATGTTAGTTAAATATTCTTGGATCCTTTTTTCTCTTTTTGCAAAGGCATTGACTTTCTGTTGGATTAATTACTAGAAACCAGGCCACCACACTTTGAATCTGAGTTGGACAGACTTTTTGATAATGGGGGAAGTGGCAAGGAAAAATGGTGAAAAGGGTCTAGGAAATAGGGTTTTTATTATTTGGGCAGGATGATATTTTTACCCAGCATGTAAAAGGTCCAGTAAGAGAGGGAGCACTGCATGGCAGCTGGTGGAATTTAAATCTGGAGTTGAAAACTAATCATAACGGTAACCATTGTTTGTTGCAAAAACCCATCTGGTTTGCTAATGGCCAACAAAGGGGGAAAAATTAGAAAGGTAAGACCGAGAAATTCAAAATCAAATTATCAAGGAATGTAAAAAAATATTGTACAGACACGCATAACAAAAACAATCAGGAATAGAACCACTAAAAGATAACCACAATTAACTCGGCAGTAGCAGCAGAAATATTAAATAATTACTTGTCTCAGTATTTGCCAGGGCACTTAACATGAAGCAGGTGATGTTGGAGGAAGAGATCAGAATGGATAAAGATATTTAAGATAAGTTAGACAAGGAACGGCAGAATCAATATTAAATGTCTATAAATTATTGATTAGAAAGGGAATAGTGTAACAAATCTAGTGAACAATTAATGTAATTCCTGTATTTAAAAATGGAGGTAAATCAAGTTTAAGAAGCAACAGACAATTAGCTTAACATTGGTGGGTGGAAAGCTAATAGAATCTTTACTCAAACAGAAAAATATCCCGTAACTGAAAATATAAACAGCATGAATTTCAAAAGGAACTCCATTTGAATTCCTTGTGAAGAAGTAACGCTGGATTCAAGAAATGCAGTAGTTCTAGATTTTGAAATGGCTTTCGTCAAGGTGTTGCAGACAGGCCCATGACAGGTCAGAACGCGTGGAGTCATCAGGGCAAGTAGCAGAATGCTTACTGAAAGGTGAGAAGTAGTGTTCCTGAAGGATTGGTGCTGTGACCACTGTTTGTGTTAACAGAATTGATCTCTGGAATTGGAAATACAATTTTAAAAATTTGCAGATGGTGCCAAATTGGGGAATGAGCCTAAAGCAGGAAGACTTCAATAAACGTGTAAAATGGGTGTGTAATTGAGCAATGAACTTCAGCCATAGATAAGTGTGAGATGGGTATATTTTGGTAGGAAGAATAAGAAACTGCATACTACTTGGAAAATAATTGTTTAAATAGGCAAAAGAATAGAGGGTTGGTGAGGTGCACAAATCGTTACAAGTCACGACACAGGATAATAAGACCATGCAAACAAACAGCAGAGGAATGAACCTGAAAAACACAAGTTAAATTTGTGTAGAGCTTGGTTATGTCACATTTGGAGTCCTGTGCACAGATTTGATCTACATTATAAGAATGCTATTAAGGCACTGAAGAATGTACAACATAACATTTACAAGATAAACATAAATGAGAAAAGCAACAGAGGGCATTTTGATGAGGTTAGATGAAGGATGGGAGGAGACGTTTATGGAGCATGGACACCAGCGTAGACCAATTGACCTTTTTCTATGGTGTAAGTTCGATGTATACTGTTTCATTTCCAGTGATTCCAGTAAAGATAATCCAAGGAAGGAACCTGTCCAGATCTTCAAAACCTATAAAACCGTCATGGTCTCTCCTCAGTTTAGTCTTAACCATAACCTAATCTTAAACACATGGGTCACTGGGGCACTCTCTCGCTAATTAGGTACTGAGAAGCAGTTTCTCTGGCTGTATGAGCAAGACATCTCCCTGCCTGGTTAGTTTTGTCTTTAGTATTGGTTCATAATGTGGTTAAGCAATTGGTTTCACATTTAAAAGTGGTTGTAGATTTTCCTTCAGTTGGAAAGGTTGAAATGAGATGTTGCTGTTCCATTTGTTAGTGGAGCTAATTGAAGTTTGAGAGACTCCCATTCCTGACATTTGGAAATGATTCTTTTGCAGCTGTGATAAAATCCATGCGGCATGCATATAGCTGCGTATAAGATGTGGGAGCAAAATTTCAAATACACTGACAATTTAGTGTTTGGGCAGTTTGTGCGAGATCAGTAGATCTTTTTCCGTAAATATCCTCTGCTATTGCTATGACTGTTTTAGTCCTTTCTTCAAATCACCTTGCCACTTGCTCTTTTCCCTTCATGCTCTCATCTTGCTGCTTTGATTTTTCTGCTATTAAATCTTTCCACCTTTTTTCTCTAATAACTCAGCCTGCAATGGTTGCAATCCCAGACTCTCAGGGGAATGAACACATTTTAACAACAAAAAAAGTGTGCCACATATCTCTATACTGAAAGGTTTTCACTGGGAACTGGGGCACCGTAGCTGAGGGGCTCGAATTGCCTTTGAGTTCTGTGTATTAAAACCTGTTTAAACCACTTCTGTTCAACCTTGAAGCTTTACCAACATGCTGAAGAACAAACAGCCTCCAACGGTGAGCATTCGAGCAACGATGCAGCAGCAGCAACTGGCCAGTGCCAGAAACCGCCGATTGGCGCAGCAAATGGAGAACAGGCCCTCTGTCCAAGCTGCTCTCAAGCTGAAGCAGGTGAGCGACAACTTCCTGGTGACGTCATTTCTTCTCCCCATCACGCCAGGATTCCCATGGCATGCACCGTCCTCCAGCAATGTGCTCTCAAATGATCTCCTCCTCTGTTTATTTCTGACAGGTACTGGCCCATGTTTAAGAGTTACTGTGAATAATTAATTGCACCGTTTACTGATTCCCTCACTCCTTGGAGGGAAGAACATGGGACCTTGCTGTGCTCAAACAGCAGGAGTTTTTGAGAATTGCAGACAAGAGGCTGCATTCGGGCTGAATCGTGTGCTTTGCTAACTGACCATATATTTTTCCCGATTTTAATGCTGTTTTTTTCTGAAGATTGCAGGTGCTGATAGCAGCTTGACATCTGGAAATGCTCTGAAACTCTAGAAAACAGGCTATTAAAGAAATGTTAAAATTTATACACCATTTTAAGGAGAAACCCACTGGGATGTTGTTAATTAAAACGCATTTATGGGTTACTGACTCCATGGGAAACTGAAAACGCAAGATAATACAAGTGTGGAACTGTACAGTTAGTTAATTTTAATGTTTTTTCCCAGAGAACACAGAGCAAATTCCTGTTACTGCTTTGAAATTGTATTGACGGAAAAAATTGCTGAAATGAAAACTTAGCAGGTAAATGCAAACCTTGGGAATGATGGGGATTCAGTACGTGAAAGACCTTTTCCCTCGTTGGGAGTGTAATTTATCTCAAATTTGAATGGACATCAGTGAAATAGATAAAAAGTAGGTGTTTCCGTCACAACAGTGTGCATCCTAGTTTGCCGGAGATAGCAGAAACTCTGACCACTTTCTGTTAATAGATTTTAATATTCAAGTGCTGTCAGAGTTATAGAGTGTTGCAAATATTTACACCCCTGTTCAAAAAGGAAAGGATAAACCTTTACTGTCAATTTAAGCTTGTGTTTGTCCTCCCTGTCTCCATGTCATTGTCTGTTTATCATTTTCCATATTAATGCCTCCTCTCTTATCTCCACACTCTATATATTATATATATATATATATACACACACACTGCAGCTGCCCACATTTGTTCCCTTGGCCCCACTATTTAGTTGAAAATCTTCTCTTACTCCTTAGTTATAATGTTTGCTGGAACACTGGTCCCAATAGTCCAGCCCCCACTTTCCCCAGTACTAGTCGCGGCGACTTGCCTCACATCCTTTAAAAAGAACCTGGATGAGCACTTGGCATATCATAACATTGAAGGCTATGGGCTAAATGCTGGTAAATGGGAGGTCAGGTGTGTACAGTTGTCGGAGCAGACTCGATGGACCAAAGGGCCTCTTCTGCACTGTGTTGATTCTGTGGTGCCAGTGTCCCACAAATCAGAACCCACTTGTATTACTTGTCATTGCTGACAGTTCCGACACAGCTTTTTCTGAAGCAGCATTGAATTTTTAAAAAATTACTGATGTTTTTCCAGGTAATGTCTTTCAAGGCCACAACTTTGTGTACTTTTTCTGCTGTTGTGCCTGATTGTGTTTTCCCGACTCCCACTTCGATTTGCTGACTGTGGAATTGAGAGTTGCAATTTCCTCCTGGTACCATAGCGACGTCTGAGAGATTTGTTCAGATCTCGAAGAGTTTGGTTCATTAAAGGCTTTCCTGTACATTTTCAAAGTATGTACTCACCTTGAACCTTGTGTTTCAAATCTGAACACTTTCTGGTTTTACTTCCCCTGGCCTTGCTTCTTGTTGATGCTCTACTAACTCTCAAGTTTCTGGAGGTAATAAATCAAGTGTACTTTGCAACTTTCTCTCTCAGAGCGGTGATGCAGGTGAACATTGGGTAGTCGCATGAGTAGTGCTTCTATAAGATACCAAAAAGTTATTCACATGACCTGATAACAAACCTTGCTGTCATGAAGCTTTTAAAGACTGCTTCAAGGATTATGAATCTTTCAGCTAGTCCATTGGTTGACAGATTAGATGTGGAATTTATATGCTGAGTGCCATTTACTTTGAGATAGTCCTCAAACTCTTGTGAAGTCAACTGTGAACCATTTTCGTGAACGATCTGTTCCGGTTTACCAAATTTTGCAGCAATTTTGTCAAGCTTTTCAATGCTTTGTTCAGTTGTAGTAGATCATTTGGCCATTTTGAGTGTACATTAATCATGACTAAGAACATGTAACCATCAAGTGGACCAGCAAAATCTCAGTGCAATTGTTGTCAAAAGAACAAAGAAAATTACAGCACAGGAACAGGCCCTTCGGCCCTCCAAGCCTGCACCGACCATGCTACCCGACTGAACTAAAACCCCCAACCCTTCCGGAGACCATATCCTCTATTCCCATCCTATTCATGTATTTGTCCAGACGCCCCTTAAAAGTCACTACCATATCTGCTTCCACTACCTCCCCCAGCAACGAGTTCCAGGCACCCACTACTCTGTGTAAAAAATCTGCCTTGTACATCTCCTTTAAACCTCGCACCTTAAACCTATGCCCCCCAAGTAATTGACTCTTCCACCCTGGGAAAAAGCTTCTGACTATCCACTCTGTCCATGCCTCTCATAATCTTGTAGACTTCTATCAGGTCGCCCCTCAACCTCTGTCACTCCAGTGAGAACAAACCAAGTTTCTCCAACCTCTCCTCATAACTAATGTCCTCCATACCAGGCAACATCCTGGTAAATCTTTTCTGTCCCCTCTCCAAAGCTTCCACATCCTTTTGGTAGTGTGGCGACCAGAATTGAACACTATAGTGTTCTAAGGTTCTATAAAGCTGCAACATGACTTGCCAATTTTTAAACTCAATACCCCGGCCGATGAAGGCAAGCGTGCCGTATGCCTTTTTGACTACTCCACCTGCATTGCCACTTTCAGTGACCTGTGTACCTGTACACCCAGATCCCTCTGCCTATCAATACTCTTAAGGGTTCTGCCATTTACTGTATATTTCTTATCTTTATTAGATCTTCCAAAATGCATTACGTCACATTTGTCGTGGCATTTTAGGCCCCTCCAAAGGAGACAATGGGGGTGTATTTCTCAATTCATGCACAAGATTGACATTGTCCCTTTTTTTCCAATCTGAGCATCCAGGCCTGGTCACCAAAAATTACTGATTCCTTCATTGGACTATACCAGGATGTCCTTCAAGTAGTTGTTCAATAACCCTTCCACACAAACTGGGAGGTATGATGCACTTGGATTCCCCACAATAGACAGCCATCCTGGATGGTCAACTCAAACTTTCTTGACATACATGGGTTTTGAATCAGGATTTGTGCGATGCATTCCAGCTCTTGTTCCCTTCAATACCAAATCCATCAGCTTCCCCACCACGGGATCATTTCTGGTATGTTTCCAAACTTGAGAAATCGTCACAGGCAAATGATCTACTCTCAAAAAAAAAGAATATCAGCAAAACTATTTGGTGGCATCTCATAGAGTCATAGACTCATCTGCTCAATAGGGTAAAGGTAAGCGTGATAATGCATCAGCATTAGCATCACGCTCTTGTCGGCACAGCATGGGGGTGACACGGTGGCACAGTGGTTAGCACTGCTGCCTCACAGCGCCAGGGACCCAGCTTCCATTCCGGCATTGGATGACTGTATTGTGCAGTTTGCATGTTCTCCCTGCGTCTGTCATTTAAATGATAAAAAATTGCAGCATGCTGCTGTGCAGAGGGACTTGGGTGTCCTTGTGGATGAATCGCAAAACGTTGGTTTACAAGTGCAGCAGCTAGAGGGATGAAGTTTAAAAACAGCGAGATTATGTTGAACCTGTGTACGGTGCTGGTGAGGCCACACCTGGAGTACTGTGTACAGTATTGGTCTCCTTACTTGAGAAAGGATATACTGGCACTGGAGGGGGTGCAGAGGAGATTTCACTAGGTTGATTCCGGAGTTGAGATGGTTGGCTTATGAGGAGAGACTGAGTAGACTGGGACTATCCTCATTGGAATTCATAAGAATGAGGGGAGGATCTTATCAAAACATATAAAATTATGAAGGAAATAGATAAGATAGAAGCAAGGAAGTTGTTTCCACTGGCAGGTGAAACTAGAACTAGGGGGCATGGCCTCAAAATAAGGGGAGCAGATTTAGGACTGAGTTGAAGAGGAACTTCTTCACACAAAGGGTTGTGAATCTGTGGAATTCCCTGCCCAGTGAAGCAGTTGAGGCTACCTCTGTTTTTAAGGCAAAGATAGATTTTTGAACAGTAAAGGAATTGAGGATTATGGGTGCGGGCGGGTAAGTGGAGCTGAGTCCACAAAAAATCAGCCATGATCTTATTGAATGGCAGAGCAGGTTTGAGGGGCCAGATGGCCCACTCCTCATTCTTATGTCTGCATGGGTTTCCTCTGGGTGCTCCGGTTTCCTTCCACAGTCCAAAGATATGCAGATTAGGTGGATTGGCCATGCTAAATTGTCCCTTAGTGTCCCAAGATGTGCAGGTGAAGGAGGTTAATGGGTAAATACGTGGGGCTACAGGGATAGAGCCTGGGTGGGATGCTCTGTTGGAGAATCAGTGCAGACTCGATGGGCCGAATGGCTGCCTTCTGCAGTACAGGGATTCTATGATTCTATTGTTTTAAAATCACCACAAATATGAACTGAACCATCTGGTTTCCTCCCACAGTCCAAAGATGTACAGGTTAGGTGGATTGGTCATGTTCAATTGCTCCTTAGTGTAGCGATAGGGTGGGGAAAGGTCCTGGGTAAGATACTGTCAGAGTCGTTGCAGACTTGATGGGCCGAATTCTTTGCACTGTAGGGATTCTGTGCTGACTTCTATCTAGTTTCATGATGCATATGATGCGAATAACCCAGACACTCATTGTAACTGGCTCTAACGCATCAGTGTTAATGAGTCATACTAATTCTTCTTCAACCTTGGGACAAATTACACGTGGCACCGTTCTTGCTTTGAGACTTTTTGGTTGACTATTAGGCTTTATCTTGAGTTTCACTTGAGCCAAATGTCTCTTTGAATATACTCTTGTATTTATCCAGAAAGGGGCTGTAGATCTGTTTTGACATTGACCAGTCTATTGCCAGCACTCCAGTTGAGCTTTATCTTCTCCAACCATGATCTCCATGATAGAACTGGATAATTACCATGCACCACATAGAGACAACTCCACTGTTTGTCCACTCAACTCTACGTTGATTATGATGTTCCCTTTTAACGGCACCATCTTTTTTGTGTATGTGCTCAAAATCACATCAGCTGGGTTTTTAAGGAAGATGCTTCAGCTTTTGTTGGTATTTAGTCTCAGAAATTAAAGATATAGCAGCACCAGCATCATCCTCCATCCTAATATGTTGTCCACTTAACTGGAATCTCCTAGAATCTGTGATTTACCCTGTATGGATAAGATGATCAATTGAAGCTCTTCATTATATTTCTGGACATTTTCTTCTTCAAAGTCGTAATTTCTTTCTTCCATGTTGTAAATTATATTTGTAGAACTTGTCCATCTTGAAGGTAGTGAAATTCCTTTTTAGAATATTCTTCTATGGGGAAGCTAGTCTAGCTTTTGCATTGTGACTATCCTTGCTGCAGAATTCACTGTCCCATTTTGACACATCTGTAACATGCTTGTTGCTGTTTTGACTTCTTATGGGCAGTTCCCAACTTGTGGACCTTAATTCATGCACCAAATTGTGCTGCCTCTTTAGCAGCCAGTTCCATCGACACTGCGATTTCTTCTGCTGTCTTTAAAGTCAAAGCATCTTCAGGAAGTAATCTTCTTTGGATAGCCTCATTTTGGACACCACAAACTGGATGATCTCAAGAGTATCTTCTAATGACTCACCGAACTCAATGTTGTGCCAGCTTTTTTAAGGTTGCCACAAACTGAGCAATGCTTTCGCCTTCCACTTGATTCCTTCAGTGGAACCTGAACCATTCTGAGATGATCGGGTGGCTTGGAGAGTAATCTTTGTTAAGATCTTGGTTAAGCCATCGTAAGCTTTGATTCCTGACTTTGCAGAATGAACTAAGCACTGGAGCAAATTATTTTCTATTGTACTGAGAAAAGTTGTATGAGTCACTTGTTTGCTATTTTATTCACTTGTACAAAATACTGAAATGCTCTACGTTGGAACTCCCATGATTCATTTTCTTCATTGAAAGGATCCATGGATCCTAATTGACCCACCATTCCTCTTGCAGGCACTAGTGACTCGAGACTACTCAGTACATTTTTTTAAATTGTCTTCCCATTGCTCCCCTTTCTTTACCCTAGCAACCTTTGACTTGATGGGTTTTTTTGACGTACAGCAAAGCATCCCTTTTTTTTCAAATGTACCAGATACTGCCTTGAATCTCACCCTTCTCTGATTGGTTAAACCCCCCTCTTTTAAAACCTTCCTGGAGAAGTAGTAATGGGGAACAAAGAAATGGAGAACTGAATAGGTACTTTGCATCGGTCTTCACAGTGGAAGGCACCAGTAACACAACAAAAATTCAAGGAAGTTAGGGGTCAGAGGTGAATATAGTGGCCATTACAAGGAGAAGGTGCTAGGGAAGCTGAAAGGTCTGAAGGTGGATAAATCACCTGGACCAGATGGACTCCACCCAGAGTTCTGAAGGAGATAGATAAGGAGCTAGTGGAGGCATTAGTGGTGATCTTTCAAGAATCACGAGTCGGGGAGGATTGGAAAATCGCTAATGCAACACCCCTGTTTAAGAAGGGAGGGAGACAAAAGATGGGAGAGTATAGGCCGGTTAGCCTGATGTCAGTCTTTGATAAGATTTTAGAGTCCATTATTAAGGATGAGATTTCACAATACTTGGAAGTGCATGGTAAAATAGGGCGACATCAGCATGGTTTCATCAAGGGCATGTTATGTCTGAGACATCTGTTAGAATTCTTTGAGGAGGTAATGAGCAGATTAGACAAAGGAGAGCCAGTGGATGTTATTTGCGTAGATTTCCAGAAGGCCTTTGACAAAGTGCCGCACAGGAGGCTGCTGAGTAAGATAAGAGGCAAGGTACTAGTACGGCTGGAAGCTTGACTGATTGGAGAGAGTCCAGAGGAGGTTCACGAGAATGATCCTGGGAATGAAAAGCTTGACATATGAGGAGCGTTTTGTGTCTGTACTCGATGGAGTTTAGCAGGATGAAGGGTGATTTTATCGAAACTTTAGAGAATAAATATACATAGAGAATAAAGATACAAAAGTCTGAGGTCATGTGCCAACCGACTCAAGAACAGCTTCTTCCCTGCTGCTGTCAGACCTTTGAATGGACCTACCTCGCATTAAGTTGATCTTTCTCTACACCCTAGCGATGACTGTAACACTACATTCTGCACTCTCTCCTTCTCTATGAACGGTATGTTTTGTCTGTATAGCGCGCAAGAAACAATACTTTGCCACATGTATTAACATAGTGAAATAATAAATCAAATAAAGAAAGGCTTGGATAGAATGGACTTGGGGAAGGTGCTTTCATTAGTAGGAGAGACTAGGATCTGAGGGCACAGCTTCAGAGTAAAGGGGTGACCCTTTAGAACTGAGATGAGAAGGATGGTGAACCTGTGGAATTCATTGCCACAGAGGGCTGTGGAGACCAGGCCACTTGAGTGTATTTAAGACAGAGATAGGTTCTTGATTGGTTAAGGGATCACAGATTATAGGGGAAAAGCAGGAGAATGGGGTTGAGAAACTTGTTAGCCATGATTGAATGGCGGAGCAGACTCGGTGGGCAAAATGGCCTAATTCTGCTCCTATATCTTATGGTCTGAGGAAGGTTTGTAGTGATGCTCCACAGGATTCGCTATTGGGACCCTTGATTTTCCTGATATATATTTATGATCTCGGTCTTGGTGTGCAGGGCACAGTTTGTAGATGATACAAAACTTGGAAGTGTTGTAAAGTGTGAAGAGGACAGTGTAGAACCTCAGAAGCACACAGACAAGTCGGTGGAGTGGGCCAATAGGTGGCAGATGAAGTTCAATGTAGAAAAGTGTGAAGTGATGCATTTTGGTAGGAAGATCATGGAGAGACAATATTTTAAAAAGAGGTAAATTCTAAAAGGGGCGCGGGAGCTGGGTGTATACGTACATAGATCATTGAAGGTGGCAGGACAGGTAGAGAGAACAGTTAATAAAGCACAGTGTATTCTGGGACTTATTAATAGGGACATACAAGAGCAAAGGAGGTTATGCTGAACTTGTATAGGACACTAGTTAGACCTCAGCTGGAATATTGTGTACAGTTCTGGGTGCTACATTATAGGAAGGATGTGAAGGCATTGGAGAGAGTGCAGAAGAGGTTTACAAGAATGGTTCCAGGGATGAGAAACTTCAGTTGTGAGGGTAGTTTGGAGAGGATGGGAAGGTTCTGAAGAATTCTGAGGAGATTGATAGAGGTGTTCAAAGTCACGGGGAAACTATTCTCTCTCGCAGAAGGATCAAGCATGAGAGGGCACAGACTTCAGGTGATTTGCAAAAGAAGCCAAATAACTTTCACATAATGAGTGTTTCGGGCCTGGACTGCCTGGAAGTGTGGTGGGAGCAGGTTCAATCGGGACATTCAGGAGGGTATTAAATGATTATTTGAATAGAAACAATGTGCAGGGATACGGGGAAAAGGTAAGGGAATGGCACTAAGTCACGATGTTAGTTTGGAGAGCTGGTGCAAACGTGATGGGCCAAATGGCCTCCTGCGCTGTAAGAATTCTGAGTTAACTTTTCCTTTCAGGCCCGAATGCTTTGAATTTTGCTCAATTTTTCTGTCTGTCTGCATTTTAGTGACGTTCTGGGCTTTGATCCCATTCTGCCAGCATGTTGGGAGGATGTTAGTTGTAGATTGGTTTGTCTTTTGTAGATTAACTATAAGTCTTCATTAACCACTAGAATTATTCCCACATGTACAGGAAGGGCTATAAGCCAGCAGCACCACACTGATCCTGGGTTATGTGTCTTTTTATATCACTGTTTATGCACTAATATACTCAGTTGCACATAACCCAATATGTGCCAGACCCTTATACTGAGCACTGTGGGTGTCCCTGCACCACGTGGACTGCAGCTGTTGAAGATGGCAGCGCACAATCTCCTTCTCAAGGACTTGGGACAATAATAAATAACAAATCTTTAAAAATTAGGTATGGGCAGTAAAAACTAGTGACACCCACACCCCATGAACAAATTTTAAAAAGACTTAGTTCACACAGAAGGTTCTTGTGATGGGGAACACATTACCTGAAATGCTGATGGAATCTGCACGGTGGCACAGTGGTTAGCATTGCTGCCTCACAGCACCAGGGAACCGGGTTCAATTCCAGCCTCGATCACTGTCTGTGTGAAGTCCACACATTCTCCCCGTGTCTGCGTGGGTTTCATCCCGCAGTCCTGGTTAGGTGCATTGGCCATGCTAAATTCTCCCTCGGTGTACCCGAACAGGCACCAGAGTGTGGCGACTAGGGGAATTTCACAGTAACTTCATTGCAGGGTTAATGTGAGCTTACTTGTGACACTAATAAATAAACAAATTTTGAAAAGGTGATTGGCCACGTACTTGAAGAGAACTTTTGGTGTTATTGGGGAAAACCTGGAATATGGGACTAAATTTGATTGGCATTTTCAGTGAGTGTTATGGTTCAGGTCCAAAACTCCAAAGTGTTTTATGAAGTTTTGCATTTTGAATTTGGCTAGGATAAACATGAGATGTTTTACTTCTGGTATGATTCAAGTGACCCACTAGGACAATAGGGAGCTTTTATCAAACAAAGTTTAGTTAAAAATATAGTTAACACGTATAGTAAGAAAATTAGCAAAACCTTTTATCAATTATAAACAAAACAACCAATATAATGTATAACTCCTAATGAAAATCTCTATTGCATTCCAATTAAAACCAAAATCCAATAAACAAAACCCTTTAAACAGATTTATCACTGCACAGGCTAAAGCTCACAAGATACTGGAATCCAGTCCCGTTGGTTGAATGCTGATTTCAAATGATCTTGAAAACTCAGAGCAGCTTGTAGTCTTCAGCTCCCCAAAATACAGATTCCTTCCTGCAGCATAGCAGCAAGCCTTTCTTTCAGCTAACTGGTAAAAACTTTCAAAGCCAATCCGAGAGAAAGAGACTTATTTTCCAGCTTGCTTCGAAGACTGCCTCTAACACTGCAGCCAAAACAGAACTGAAAGCTGGAAAGCTTTGGTCCCCTCGCCTCCCGACGGCTGTTTCCTCCTCCCAACAATGACATTACACCTAAGGCTGTGAGCATGACACCACTGAAGCTGTGAGCTGCAGAAATCATGTTTTTAAAAGAACCTTTCTTAAAGGGACACGACGTCAGTGAGCCAGCACGCATGATGGGCTGAATAGCCTTCTGTAAGATTCTATGATACTAAGATGTGTTCCATTGACAGGTTTTTTGAGCTGTTACTGGTGCATTATTATGGTATGAAGTGGGAGGAAAATCCAGAATAGAGGCATTTAATATTTCAGTTGCATCTGAAAAGCTTTTATATATTATCCAAATCTTAAGATTGGCATATGCTTCTTACAGCATGTTAAAAGAATGCAGATAATTGTCATTGATTTCTGCTGGTGAGTTAATTTCCAGGGTGAATTTGCACTGATGATACTGTTCCATGTTTTATGGTGAACCTCCATTTTGTTTCATTCTGAATTTTAGAAGCTCTTGTGTCATTTCCTAAGGTTCCCATGTCAAGCTTTAGTTTCTTGCTGGAGAGCACTGACTTCTAGTGGCAAGGGGATTAGTTGAGAGTAAAGCGTAGCTGGATTTGCAGGGTGTCTTTTGGCTGGCTACTGTTGTCTTTTTGCAACTGTTGCTTTAGTTATTTCCCTACCAACTTACTAGGTATTTCACGGGATAAAGTCTTGTTTTGTCAAGATGTTTTAATTTATTTAATTGCCAGAAATTACTTATTCTGACCCTCCACTGAGCTTCCATCATAATTCATTTCGAGACCTGTGTCATGGAATGCCATCCTGAGATCACTGGGTTGGTGGAACGTTTTCTGTGACATTTCTGTGGGACATTGGATTAGGAGTCACTGAAAGTGGCAATGCAGGTGGAGAGGGTAGTCAAGAAGGCATATGGCATGTTTGCCGTCATCGGCCGGGGCATTGAGCTTTATAGAACCTTAGTGAGGCCGCACTTGGAATATAGTGTTCAATTCTGGTCGCCACACTACCAGAAGGATGTGGAAGTTTTGGAGAAGGTACAGAAAAGATTTACCAGGATGTTGCCTGGTATGGAGGGCATTAGCTATGAGGAGAGGTTGGAGAAACTCGGTTTGTTCTCTCTGGAATGATGGAGGTTGAGGGGCGACCTGATAGAAGTCTACAAGATTGAGGGGCATGGACAGAGTGGATAGTCAGAAGCTTTTTCCCAGGGTGGAAGAGTCAATTACTAGGGGGCACAGGTTTAAGGTGCGAGGGGCAAGGTTTAATGGAGATGTACGAGGCAGATTCTTTACACAGAGTAGTGGGTGCCTGGAACTCGTTGCCGAGTGGGGTAGTGACTTTTAAGGGGCATCTTGACAAGTACGTAGGATGGGAATAGAGGGATATGGTCCCCGGAAGGGTAGGGGGTTTTAGTTAATTCGGGCAGCATGGTCGGTGCAGGCTTGGAGGGCCGAAGGGCCTGTTCCTGTGCTGTAATTTTCTTTGTTCTTTGAGTATGCTGTTTAGGAGCGAGCAAGGAGACTGAAAGGCAAGGCCTCTGAATTTGTAACCTCAGCATTACTTCCAGTCCAGTCATGTTAGTGAGCAACAAAATAGAATTAAGACTGGAAAGCTAGTGTAGGAGGGAGGGCATCACATTTCTGGGGCACTGGGACCGCTTCTGGGACAGGTGGGACCTGTGCAAGATGGGTGAGCCACATCTTTGCAGGACTGAGATTAACATTCCTGCAAGGAGACTCGCTAGTGCTGTCAGGGAGGGTTTAAACTCGATTAGCAGGGTGGTGAGAACCTGAGAGGGAGCTCGGGTTTGAGGGAAATAAAACTGGTAAAAGGAAGTCGAAAAGTAGAAAGAGAAAATAGAAGACAAAGCATTGGCATCAAATAGTATCAGACTAAGTTTAACAAAGCAGAATTCAAGGTACTCTATCTGAATTTGCAGAAAGTTGATATTTGAATGCACAAATTGAGGTAAATGAGTCTGCTTTAATTGCCATTATGGAGACATGGCTATAGGGTCATCAAGATTGAGAACTAAATTTTCAAGGATATTCAGCATTTAGGAGGGATAGACAAGGAAAAGGAGATGGAGAGAGGATCATCTATCAAATGATCGAGATGTGGAATCAGCTTGCATGGGAGTTATTTACACTCCACGGAAGTGGAATTGTTGGGCAAGGTCTAAATCAAGAAATTAGATGTGTGTAACATGGCTAATACAGTAATAATGGGCAGCTTCAATTAACTTGGCACTAATGCTCTGGAGGAGGAATTGCTAGAGTGTGCACAAGATGGGTTTCTGGAGCAGTATGTTGAGGAGCCGACTAGGGTACTTTGAATTCAATGTGTGATGACAAAGGGCTGCTTAATAACCTTGCTGTAAAGGAGCCTTTGGGAAATAGTGCCCACAATAGGATAGAGTTTTGCATTAAGTTTGAAGAAAGGAAATTGAGGTTTTGAGGACAAGTTGAATGGCGGATTGGGAAAATATACTAAAGTCACTTGTGGTTAATGAAATAAGTGAAAGATTGCTTTACATTAACAGGAGTGGCTTGTAAGGATGCCACAGAAAGTCTTCAGGATTGGGAGCAGTTTAGAACCCAGCAAAGGAAGGCAAGAAACTGATTAAGAAAGAGAAGATGGAATATGAACGCAAACTAGCGAAGAACATAAAGGCGGACTGTAAAACCTATAGTTAGGTGAAAGAGGAAGATTCACCAGGACAAAAGTAGGCCCATTACAGGTGAATTTATAATGGAGAACAGGGAATGGCGGATAAACTAAACACTTACTTTGCATCTGTCTTCACAGAGGAAGATGCAGCAAATCTCCCAGAAATGCAGGCAACGAAAGGACTTGTGCAAGTGAGGAACTAAAATTAGTAAAGAGGTAGTACGTGAAAAATGAACTGGATTGAAGGTTGATAAATCCCCTGGACCAGATGAGCTTCATCTCAAGAGTGTTGAAGGAAATGGCCAGAGAGACAGTGGATGGTGGTTATCTTCCAAAATTATTTTGATACTTGAAAGGTTTTTGTGAACTGGAAATCAGCAAATTCAATCCCAGTATTTAAGGAGGGAGGAAGAGGGAGAATGAGTAACTACAGAGCTGTTAGTTTGATGCCCATTGTAGGGAAAATGTTACAATCTATTATTAAAGATGTGATAACTGGACATTGAGAAACCAATGGTAAAATTGGACAGAGTCAACTTGGATTTATGAATGGGAAATCACCTTCGACAAACCTTGGAGTTTCTGAGGATGTTACTTGTAGCATCGATGAAGGAGAACCAATGGCATAGATAAAGGAGAACCAGAGGATGTATTGAATTTGGATTTTCAGGAGGCTTTTGATAAGGTTATTCACTTTGTTAGGAAAAGTAAGAAGGCAGTGTATAAAATGGTGAGAGGTTGGGAAATGCAGGTGTCCAAAGGAACCTGGATGTCTATGTTCATCATTCACTAAAAGCTAGTGCAGCAGTCAATTAGACACATAGCATGCTGGTCTTCATCGCGAGGGCAGTTGAGTACAAGAGTAAGGATGTCTTGCTGCAGTTATATAGATCCTTGGTGAAATCTCACCTGAAGTATTCTACACAGTTTTGGTCCCCTTATTTAAGGAAGGATATACTTGCCATAGTAGGAGTACAACAAAGGTTCACCAGATTAATCCCTGGGATGGAGGAATTGCTTTGAGTGAATGAAGACCTCACTGGAACTTAAAAGTTCTTGCAGCATGTAACATGGTCGATGTAGATAAGATGTTTCCCCTGGCTGATAGAATCTAAAACCAGAGGATATAATCTCAAGATAAAAGATAGGCCATGTAAGATTGAGATGAGGAGGAATTTCTTTACTTGGAAGGTGATGACTCTTTAGAATTCTCCGTCGCAGAGGGCTGTGGAAGATTATCAATCATTGAGTATGTTCAAGATGAAAATTGATAGATTTCTGGAGATCAATGACACCATGGTGGCACAGTGGTTAACACTCTGCCTCTCGGCGCCAGGGACATGAGTTCAATTCCAGCCCTGGGTGACTGGAGTTTGCATGTTCTCCCCATGTCGCCGTGGGTCTCCTCCGGGTGTTCCGGTTTCCTCCCACAGTCCAAAAATGTGCAGGCTCGGTGGATTGGCCGTGCTAAATTGCCCCTTAGTGTCCCAAGGTGTGTAGGTTGGGGGGATTAGCACGGTAAATACATGGAGATGGGGCCAGGGTAAGATGCTCTGTCGGAGAGTCAGTGCAGACTTGATGGACTGGATGGCCGCCTCGGGATTCTCTGATTCTAGTTGCCAGATTAAAGCTTCTTGTGTGGTGGTGGCATTGCTTTGAAAACTCTGCTGTTCTATTTTGGACAATTTACCCCTCAATGACATTTCAAACACCTGTTAACAGTTTCCTGGGCAATGTTTCATTATCTCCATCCTTATTTCTTTTTGTCTGTGATTCTTCACAGCTGCACCCCATATTGTAATGATCTCGGAAGGCTGTGATCACTGAGTCCTCCACCTTCTGTGACACTGCCGAGTGCCTATTTATGATGCACAGGCAGAAGGAAGTGACTGCTTTTCCAGTCAATTTATTTTTTATAGCATCCGACATAAGATCCAGAAGTGTGTGTCTTTCTGACAGTGTAACTCCTGTTAAAACCAGGAACCTATCCACATGTGGCATTCCACACAATATAACGATTTGAAAATGAGCACTGAAAAGGGAAGTTCCAAATTGAATTTCTTTAAGTTTATTTATCAGTGTCACAAGTTGGCTTACATTGACACTGCAATGAAATTACTGTGAAAATCCCCTAGTCGCCACACACTGGCGCCTCTTCAGGTACACTGAGGGAGAATTTAGCATGGCCAATGCGTGTCTTATCTTTCAGAGTGTGGGAAGAAACCGGAGCACCCGGAGAAAACCCATGCAGACACAGGGAGAACGTGCAGACTCCACACACAGTGACCCAAGCCGGGAATTGAACCCCGGTCCCTGGCACTGAGGCAGCAGTGCTAACCATTGTGCCACCTGCAATCTCGTATAGAATCCCTAGAGTGCAGAAGGAGGCCATTTGGTTCGTCAAGCCTGCATCAACTCTCCAAACTTACCCAGACCCACTCCCCCAGGAGGCGGTGGCATAGTGTATTATCATTGGGCTAGTAATCCAGAGACCCAGGATAATGCTCTGGGGACCTGGGGTTTGCATGCCACCATGGCAGATGGTGAAATCTAAATTCAATAAAATCTGGAATTAGAAGTCTTCATGATGACCATGAAGCCATTGTTGATTGTCATATCTGCCGTCCTTACTTGGTCTAGCCTACGTGTGACTCCAGGCCCACAGCAATGTGATTGACTGATAGACGCCCTCTGAAATGGCCTGGCAATTAGGGATGGGCAATAAATGGTGGCCCACATCCCCTGAACAAAAAAAAACCTGTGATATATTGCTCTATGCAATAACCGCCTTTCTAAATCTATCAAAGTCTGGCTATGTCTCGTAAGCATTTAATCAAACTTTCTTGTAAATTTTAAAGAATGTCTGATCCTTTTTCGCCGTCCAGTTGGCAAACATCCAGTTCACAAATGTTGCTTGTTTTGCTTTTGTTAGATAAATCTGTGACCCCTGTCCATATATCCACTCTGTTTTTCCATTGGTCATGAGGTTTGGCCTTGGAAACTGTGGTGGGTGATCATACACGACCATTAAGTCATTTTTTCCACAAAAGTAACTCAGATCGCAGTCTTCTGTCTGAAAAAATTCTTAGTTTCCCATCTTCACTTTTAGTTACTACTCTCTACATTTTTGCTAACCCAGTAACTGAGGTGTGAAACTAGATAATACTTTCCTTGAGCTTAATCACAATGTAGCATTACGTATGTCTGCATCATACTTACCACCCAGTGGCCAGCTTTCCCTTGTTATACGTTTTGTTGGTATACCTTGAACTGTGTCCATATTCCAAAAGTTAATTTTGTAACTTTACTGCCCAGAAGAGTCTGAAACAACGTCTAGGTAAGAGCAACATCCAAGCACGATTGGGACGACCCGTGGGAGCTTTGGCACGAGGACCAATCGTTGGCCGGGGATCGCCAAGAGGAGGTGTGCGCCTTGGTCGTGGTGGAAGAGGAGGTGTGCGAGGAGGGCTTTCTCTCCGAGGTAGGTGGAATTGTACTGGTAATTAAGAGGTGTCCTCAGTGCTTTGAATTAGGTACAAGTAACCGTTGATGTGATCCATGATGAATGGGAACACTGAAATCAGTAGGCGTGGACTTAATCCAGATTGATCATGACTGGGCTAGACTGAGGTTGCTTCGATTTCACTGCATCACAGCGCTGACCACACGCCAAACGTAGGGCAGCAGATGCCTGGCAGCACCATCACCTCCAAGTCGTACACCATCCTGACTTGGGAATATATCTGCTGCTCCTTCTCTGTATCTTCACCACATGGACTGCAGTGGTTCCAGAAAGCAGCTCACCCGCCACCTCCTCGAGGATAATTCAGGATCGCTGATACCCACACCACATTAATTTTTTTCACAAATGATTACCTGTGGAATTGGGACATCCTGAAGATGTGGAATGCACTATTATGTTCCCAGTCTTGCCTTTCATTGTTGTAGCCCCAAGTGCAATGTGAGAACCATATATCATGTCTATGAATATATTTTTACTTTATTGGGACCTATTTCCCATTGGTCCCTCCAAGCAAAGATGCTGTTTTATTTTCCGTTCCTTTCTTCTTTGTTTGTCTTTGAACCCCAGCAAGGCTGCTACTATAGGTGGGGCATCACAGATAGGTGTTCATATATCTGCCCTGATATTGGTCAAAAGTAGTCATGATGTGAAGATGCCGGCGTTGGACTAGGGTAAACACAGTAAGAAGTTTAACAACACCAGGTTAAAGTCCAACAGGTTCGAAGGGGCTTGGAGCTCTGAAAGCTTGTGTGGCTTTTGCTACCAAATATACCTGTTGTACTTTAACCTGGTGTTGTTAAACTTCTTACTTAATTTGTCGAAAGAACAGGGTGATTGTCAGCAGCCCGGAATCTCAGAAATGCAGAAGTCCTGACAAATTTAATTGCATATATCCAAGCCTGGGGGTTAGACATAGAGTCATAGAGGTTTACAGCATGGAAACAGCCCGTCAGCCCAACCTGTCCATACCGCCCTTTTTTTTAAAAACCCCTAAGCTAATCCCAGTTGCCCGCATTTGGCCCATATCCCACTTTTGTATCTTTCCCCTCTCACCTTAAACCTATGCCCTCTAGTTTTAGACTCCCCTACCTTTGGGAAAAGATATTGACTATCTAGCTGCCCTATGCCCCTCATTATTTTATAGACTTCTATAAGATCACCCCTCAGTCTCCTGCGCTCCAGAGAAAAAGTCCCAGTCTATCCAGCCTCTCCTTAGAACTCAAACCATCAAGTCCCAGTTGCATCCTAGTAAATCTTTTCTGCACTCTTTCTAGTTTAATAATATCCTTTCTATAATAGGGTGACCAGAACTGCACAGTATTCCAAGTGTGGCCTTACCAATGTCTTGTACAACTTCAACAAGACGTCCCAACTCCTGTATTTAATGTTCTGACCAATGAAACCAAGCATGCCGAATGCCTTCTTCACCACTCTGTCCACCTGTGACTCCACTTTCAAGGAGCTATGAACCTGTACCCCTAGATCTCTTTGTTCTGTAACTCTCCCAAATGCCCTACCACTAACTGAGTAAGTCCTGCCCTGGTTCAATCTACCAAAATGCATCACCTCACATAGGATTGCCGGGGTTAGGGCAAAGACATTGGATGGAAGTGAGCACATATTCCTCATCCACAAGCACTGAAGCAAACACACTTGGCTGCTGAATCTGGCACTTCTTGCCTTTGTTAAATCTAAATAGCTGCTAAAATTGTTTTCTAATTACCAATCTGCACTAATCAGCTTGTGCATTTGTATTTTTATTTGGGAGTTTCACCCATGAATTTTATAACAAACCTGAAAAATACTCTGAATTATTCAGTATATTAAAAAATCAGCTTTGTGTGAAACTTGTGTGGGGTGTATATTTGATCAGGTGATGTGAGACCGGTGTTTATTTGAGCTGGCAACTTGGGGCTGGTGTAGAGGGTGTGTTTGAACAGGGGACTTGGTGCCGGGGAGGTGTGTCAGCAGGGGACCTGGTGCTGGGGATGTGTGTCAGCAGGGGACCTGGTGCTGGGGATGTGTGTCAGCAGGGGACCTGGTGCTGGGGATGTGTGTCAGCAGGGGACCTGGTGCCGGGGAGGTGTGTCAGCGGGGGACCTGGTGCCAGCAGGGAGAGGTGTGTCAGCAGGGGGAGGTGTGTCAGCAGGGGGCCTGGTGCCAGCAGGGGGAGGTGCGTCAGCAGGGGGCCTGGTGCCGGCAGGGGGAGGTGTGACAGCAGGGGACCTGGTGCCGGCAGGGGACCTGGTGCCAGCAGGGGGAGGTGCGTCAGCAGGGGACCTGGTGCCAGCAGGGGGAGGTGCGTCAGCAGGGGACCTGGTGCCAGCAGGGGGAGGTGTTTCAGTAGGGTTTGCAGTGCTCAGAGATTCTGAAATTGTTTGGTTGTTCAGTCACCAACATGAAGGTTTTACAGTAGTGGATAGGCTGTAATGTTGAGCCTGATATATTAGATATACTCCCATCTCCAACACCATTGGAGCCATTGGAATGTTTTAAGAACACTATCAATTTCCTAATGTTGGTACTAAACATAACATTCAAGCTGCACAAGTGCAGAAAATGATCAACTCCAGCGAGAGAAACCAACCATCTCCTCTTGACATTATATGGCATTGCCATCTCTGATCCCCCGCTATCAACACCCCGGGGTACCATTGACCATCACTGAATCCCCCACTGTCAACACCCTGGGGGTTACCATCACTGAATCCCCCCAGGATCAACACCCTGGGGGTTACCATCACTGAATCCCCCACTGTCAACATCCTGGGGGTTACCATCACTGAATCCCCCACTGTCAACACCCTGGGGGTTACCATCACTGAATCCCCCACTGTCAACGCCCTGGGGGTTACCATCACTGAATCCCCCACTGTCAACACCCTGGGGGTTACCATCACTGAATCCCCCACTGTCAACGCCCTGGGGGTTACCATCACTGAATCCCCCACTGTCAACACCCTGGGGGTTACCATCACTGAATCCCCCCAGTATCAACACCCTGGGGGTTACCATCACTGAATCCCCCACTGTCAACACTCTGGGGTTATCATTGACGAGAAACTGATTGGGACCTGCCGTATCAATGCTGTCACTATAAAGCAAGTCAGAGGCTGGAAATTCTGCAGAGAGTAACTCCTCTCCTGACTCCCCAAAACCTGTTCACCTCAAGGCACTAGTCAGGAGCGTGGGGGAGTACTCTCCGCTTACCTGGATGAGTACAACTCCAACAATACTCGAGGAACTCAACATCATCCAGGAGTAAGCAACCCACTTGTTTGGCACCATTTCTACTACCTTAAACATTCATTCACTTCACCACCAACTAAAGTAGCAGCATTGTGTACCATTGTTCAGGACCAGACCAGAAACCACAAGGTATATTATGCAAGTAACCCAGACCCCCAACTTTTAGATTTGATTTTGGCATTAGGATGAGCATAAGATGAATCATTTTTATCAAAACAAGTTTTGAGACAACAGTTAGAATCTAACAAGAAGAATTAGCATCATCCTTACCAATTAAAATATGTAAACATGACTAAGTATAATTCTTAACAGCTATCCATCTCTATTGTTCCAACTTAGCAGTACCCCCATAGACACACATCCCTTCTTTAGAACCAGTTAGTACAAAAAAAATTATGTTCACGTGGTGCTAGATTTCCAGCATTTTAACACTTCTGGACAAAGATCCAGATAGCAGTTTCCAGACTTCAGAGGCAGCAAGGGAATACTTTCTTTGCAGCTTACGAGCAGCAACTCTGAGAAAAAGCTACTCTCATACAGCAGAATCTCAAGGAAAGAGATTTATCTTCTGGCAGATTCCAGCCTCCAACTCCAGAGAGGGGAAAAGAGAGGCACTGCTCTCTCTCAACTCCCAGCAAAATCTAAGGTGGAATATTCTGTGTAAGCCTAGCTCCACACAGTCACATGACCTTACCTATCAATCAACCTAATCAAGCCCTACTCTGCAAAATTCCAGGGGAACACACAAAAAACAGCAGAACAGCATTAGTCCAGATTAAAACAAACATTGTAGCAATTAAGATCAATTATGCTGCTGCCGTAACAACACAGGCTGCTGGTTACAGTCAGAACTGCATCAGTTTGAACAGTATGTTCAGATTTTATCATTGAGTGGAGGAAGTAGGGGTTTGCTAAATTGGGACCAGAATTGAGAGGTTGCAGGAGCATATGGGTCAGTAGAGTAGGAAGATGCAATTCAGTAAGACAAACGGTTAAAGTAATATTTTGAGTATAAAATAGGAACAGGAATAGATTTAGAATCATAGAGTGACTGCAGCACAGTTGGAAAGCAAACCATTTTGTCTCTGTCAGGCCTTTGCAAGAACAATGCACCTATTGCCACTGCCCTGCCCTTTTTCCCCATAGCCCGATAAATTTTCCCTTCTGGATAACGATTCAAGTCTCTTTTGAAAGTCACGATTAAATTTGCCTCCACCATATTCTGAAGCAGTGCATTCCAGATCCTAACAACTTGCTGTGAAGAGAGGTTTTCATAGAACATAGAACAGTACAACACAGAACAGGCCCTTCGGCCCACGATGTTGTGCCGAGCTTTATCTGAAACCAAGATCAAGCTATCCCACTCCCTATCATCCTAGTGCGCTCCATGTGCCTATCCAATAACCGCTTAAATGTTCCTAAAGTGTCTGACTCCACTATCACTGCAGGCAGTCCATTCCACACCCCAACCACTCTCTGCGTAAAGAACCTACCTCTGATATCCTTCCTATATCTCCCACCATGAACCCTATAGTTATGCCCCCTTGTAATAGCTCCATCCACCCGAGGAAATAGTCTTTGAACGTTCACTCTATCTATCCCCTTCATCATTTTATAAACCTCTATTAAGTCTCCCCTCAACCTCCTCCGCTCCAGAGAGAACAGCCCTAGCTCCCTCAACCTTTCCTCATAAGACCTACCCTCCAAACCAGGCAGCATCCTGGTAAATCTCCTCTGCACTCTTTCCAGCGCTTCCACATCCTCTAGTGAGGTGACCAGAACTGCACACAATATTCCAAATGTGGTCTCACCAAGGTCCTGTACAGTTGCAGCATAACCCCACGGCTCTTAAACTCCAACCCCCTGTTAATAAAAGCTAACACACTATAGGCCTTCTTCACAGCTCTATCCACTTGAGTGGCAACCTTTAGAGATCTGTGGATATGGACCCCAAGATCTCTCTGTTCCTCCACAGTCTTCAGAACCCTACCTTTGACCCTGTAATCCACATTTAAATTAGTCCTACCAAAATGAATCACCTCACATTTATCAGGGTTAAACTCCATTTGCCATTTTTCAGCCCAGCTTTGCATCCTATCTATGTTTCTTTGCAGCCTACAACAGCCTTCCACCTCATCCACTACTCCACCAATCTTGGTGTCATCAGCAAATTTACTGATCCACCCTTCAGCCCCCTCCTCTAAGTCATTAATAAAAATCACAAAGAGCAGAGGACCCAGCACTGATCCCTGCGGCACTCCGCTAGCAACCTGCCTCCAATCCGAAAATTTTCCATCCACCACCACCCGCTGTCTTCGATCAGACAGCCAGTTACCTATCCAATCGGCCAACTTTCCCTCTATCCCACACCTCCTCACTTTCATCATAAGCCGACCATGGGGGACCTTATCAAACGCCTTACTAAAATCCATGTATATGACATCAACTGCCCTACCTTCATCAACACACTTAGTTACCTCCTCAAAAAATTCTATCAAATTTGTGAGGCACGACTTGCCCTTCACGAATCCGTGCTGACTATCCCGGATTAATCCGCATCTTTCTAAATGGTCGTAAATCCCATCTCTAAGGACCTTTTCCATCAATTTACCAACCACCGAAGTAAGACTAACCGGTCTATAATTACCAGGGTCATTTCTATTCCCTTTCTTAAACAGAGGAACAACATTCGCCATTCTCCAGTCCTCTGGCACCATCCCCGTGGACAGCGAGGACCCAAAGATCAAAGCCAAAGGCTCTGCAATCTCATCCCTTGCCTCCCAAAGAATCCTAGGATACATTTCATCAGGCCCAGGGGACTTATCGACCTTCAGTTTATTCAAAACTGCCAGGACATCCCCCCTCCGAACATCTATTTACTCCAGCCTATTAGCCTGTAACACCTTCTCTTCCTCAAAAACATGGCCCTTCTCCTTGGTGAACACTGAAGAAAAGTATTCATTCATCACCTCGCCTATCTTTACTGACTCCATACACAAGTTCCCACTACTGTCCTTGACCGGCCCTAACCTCACCCTGGTCATTCTTTTATTCCTTACATAAGAGTAAAAAGCCTTGGGGTTTTCCTTGATCCGACCCGCCAAGGACTTCTCGTGTCCCCTCCTAGCTCTCCTAAGCCCCTTTTTCAGCTCATTCCTTGCTAACTTGTAACCCTCAATCGAGCCATCTGAACCTTGTTTCCTCATCCCTACATAAGCTTCCCTCTTCCTTTTCACAAGACATTCCACCTCTTTCGTGAACCATGGTTCCCTCACTCGGCCATTTCCTCCCTGCCTGACAGGGACATACCTATCAAGGACACCCAGTATTTGTTCCTTGAAAAAGTTCCACTTTTCATTAGTTCCTTTCTCTGACAGTTTCTGTTCCCAACTTATGCCCCCTAATTCTTGCCTAATCGCATCATAATTACCTCTTCCCCCAATTGTAAACCTTGCCCTGCCGTACGGCCCTATCCCTCTCCATTGCAATAACAAAAGACACCGAATTGTGGTCACTATCTCCAAAGTGCTCTCCCACAACCAAATCTAACACTTGGCCCGGTTCATTTCCCAGTACCAAATCCAATGTGGCCTCACCTCTTGTCGGCCTATCCACATATTGTGTCAGGAAACCCTCCTGCACACACTGCACAAAAACTGCCCCATCCAAACTATTTGACCTACAAAGGTTCCAATCAATATTTGGAAAGTTAAAGTCCCCCATGACAACGACCCTGTGACCCCCACACATATCCATAATCTGCTTAGCAATTTCTTCCTCCACATCTCTATTACTATTTGGGGGCCTATAGTAAACTCCTAACAACGTGACCGCTCCTTTCCTATTTCTAACCTCAGCCCATATTACCTCAGTGTGCAGATCCCCCTTGAAGTGCCTTTCCGCAGCCGTTAAACTATCTTTGATTAACAATGCCACTCCTCCACCTCTTTTACCAGCTTCCCTACACTTAGTGAAACATCTATACCCCGGAACGTCCAACAACCATTCCTGTCCTTGTTCTACCCACGTCTCCGTAATGGCCACAACATCGTAGTCCCAAGTACCAATCCACGCCCCAAGTTCATCTACCTTGTTCCGGATGCTCCTTGCATTGAAGTAGACACACTTCAACCCGCCTTCCTGTCTACCGGTACCCACCCTTGACCCTGATACCTTCCCCAATACCTCACCACCCTCACTGACTTCTGGACTACAACTCCTTTTCCCACTCCCCTGACAAATTAGTTTAAACCCCCCTGAAGAGCCGTAACAAATTTCCCTCCCAGGATATTGGTGCCCCTCTGGTTCAGGTGCACCCCGTCCAGTTTGTACAGGTCCCACCTTCCCCAGAATGTGTTGCAATTATCCACGTATCTGAAACCCTCCCTCCTACACCATCCCTGCAACCACATGTTTAACTGCACTCTCTCCCTGTTCCTCAACTCGCTATCACGTGGCACCGGCAACGTACCAGAGATGACCACATGTTTTGTCTTGGCTCTCAGCTTCCAGCCCAGCTCCAGAAATTCCTGCTTTAAATCCCCGTCCCTTCTCTTACCTATGTCATTGGTACCAATGTGTACCACGACTTGTGACTGTTTCCCCTCCCCCTTCAGAATCCGGAAAACACGGTCTGAGACATCACGGACCTTGGCATCCGGTAGGCAACATACCATCCGTGAGTCTCTTTTGCTGCCACAGAACCTCCTATCTATCCCTCTAACTAACGAGTCCCCAATAACTATTGCCCTCCCGCTCTGCCCCTTACCCTCCCGAGCCACAGAGACGGACACAGTGCTGGAGATCCTCTCACTGCGGCTCACCACTGGTATGTCATCCCCCTCAACCGTATCCAAAGCGGAATACTTGTTGCTAAGGGGAACGACCACCGGGGATCCCTGCACGGACTGCGGACTGGACTGCTTAAAGACTGGATTAGTTGTAAGTATCCGCATTCCAACCATTATTCATGTAAATTGAGTCTGTGTCTTATAAGTTCTGTTTGTGAACAGAATTCCCACTCACCTGAAGAAGGGGCTCAGAGCCTCGAAAGCTTGTGTGGCTTTTGCTACCAAATAAACCTGTTGGACTTTAACCTGGTGTTGTTAAACTTCTAGACTGCTTCCTCCCAGCCCCTCTCACCGTCACCCATCTGTTTTCATTCCTCGGAGTAACTGTATCCCTAAAGCTTCTGTCTATGGCCACCTCTGCGTCCCTAATGATCCTAAGTTCATCCAACTCTAGCTCCAGTTCCCTAACACGGTTTTGGAGGAGCTGCAGATGGGTGCACTTCCCACAGATGTAATCAGCAGGGACACTGTCGTCGTCCCTCACCTCAAACATAGTGCAAGAGGAACATAGCACTGCCTGCACACCCATCCCCTCTCGATACCTTGCCAGTACCAGGTAGAAACAGCAAAAATGAATTAAACTCACCCCTGCTCGCCCTTTCTGCCTAAGCCCTGTGAGCCAAAGCCTTATAGCTCACACTCTGCTTCCCACGCACTACACTGCCTGCTCCCGACGCTGCCCGCTGTATACTGCAGCCTACCTTTTATACTTCACGTGCTTAAAAAACCCTTCCCAGACTCCTTAGCAGCCCACTTCCAGTTTTCACTTTAAACTTAACAATTCAATTAATCTCTCACCAGCACTGCTGCCTCCAATCACTCCCTCTCAGCTTGCTCCAGTGGAACAATGAGGGGGAACCTCCCAGGTAACTGACTTTTAAAGTTAAAATAAAAACCCTTCCCAGACTTTCTTCGGTTGTTTCTTTTGCTCGTCACCTTAAATTGGTCCTTTAGTTCCTGATTCTTCCACCAATGGGAACAGTTTCTCGTTGTCTACTCTGTCCAGATCCCTTATGATATTTGAATACCTCTGATTAAATCTCTCCTCAACTCTTTCTTCACCAAAGACCCAGCTTTTTCAATCTTCAATCTGTCAGCATAAATCCTTACCACTGGAACCGTCATGTATCTCACATCCTTCCTACAGTGTGGTGCCCGGAACTGGATGCAGTTTTCCAATTGAGGCCAAACCAGAATTTTGTACCAGTTTATCATAAGGCCCTTGCTTTTGTACTCCTGTGCCCTTTTTTATAAAGCCGAGAATCCCGTATTCTTTACTAATCACCCTCCCAACCTGTCCTGCCAACTTCAGCTGCCGCATCTCTCTGCTCCTGCACCCCCTTTAAAATTGTAACCTCTCCTTTATATTGCTTTTCCCTGTCCTCCCTGTCAAAATGAATTATCCCACACTGCTCTGCATTAAATTTCATCTGCCACATGTCTACCCATTCTACCAGCCTGTTCATGTCCCCTTAAAGTCTATCACTATTCACCTTACAATCCAGTAAACTTCCCAAGTTTTGTGTCAATGGCAAATTTTTACTTGTGCCTTTTACACCAAAGTCTAGGTCATTAATATAGATCAGGAAGAGCAAGTGGTCCAATCACGAGACCTGGAGTGCCCCCCGCCCCTCCCCAAACCTTCCTCCGGTCCAAAAAACAGCTGTTCGCCACTAATCGTTCCTGTCAGTTCAGCCATTCTTGTCTCCACATATAACTATATATCCCTTTTATTCCATGCACCCTAAATTTGCTGAAAGTCTATTGTGCGGCACTTTATCAAATGCCTTTTAGAATTACATCTACACTACTACAACCCACATTATCCTCAAGTACCCTCTGTTTCCCCATCAAACAACTCGAGCAAATTTGACCATGATTTTCCCTTAAATCCGTGCTGACTTTTGTTAATTAACCCACATTTGCCCAAATGACTCTTCATTTTGTCTCAAATTATCTCATCTCTAAAAGCTTCCCCGCTAAGGTTAAACTGACTGGCCTGTAGTTATCCTTGTGTCTTTTTTGAACAAAGATATTCCATTTGCAATTCTTTCTTGTGTCAAGTTTTGAAATGAAGTTGCTGTGCATGCTGTACATGGAGAAAAATGCTTGAACAGACCTGACGAAAGGCATGTTTCTGTGCTGTAGCGCTCCGAATTATTTTATTTCCTCCCCTCTTGAAGGCATGAATTTGTTGCCGTAGTACAGTTCCGCATTTGTTAGACGGTCCACCTGGTCATCTTTAATGCTCGTGAATAATAAATGTTTGGTCATTGCAACTACACGTTTGCATCGGAACATTGGCTGATCACCACAGCTCAGGGGCACCATGGCAGTGGTCACAGTCCTACTATTCAATGATTAGGTGTCTGGCTCTCCTGATATAACAGCTGAGAAATTTGCACTCAATACTTTGGAAGCCATTTGAAGCAACAACCATGTGATGTTTTCTTTATATTTGCTGATTGCTGGCGCTTTGATCTTTGGGGTGCCATGAATCACAACCGGTATAGTGTAATTATTTATAGAACATTCATACCCTTAACTACACCCTCACCCCAGGTTTCTTCAGGACATTTATTCTCATCTTTTTAAATCCTACATCCCTTTGTGGTGGTTCCTTTGGCGTTCTTTAATCAAATTTTAATCTCCCTGAAGCATGCAGCTATAAAATGGGACACAATAGTCTTATTCTAACGTGAATATTTGTTTTCCTTAGGTCAGGGCCCAAACCGAGGACGAGGTGGAGTTCCGCGATTAGGACTGAAACGAGGTGGAATGAGAGGCCGAGGAGGCCTGAGCCGGGGAGGCCCGCCCGGAAGAGGAGGGATCAGAGGTAGTGCTAGCACAGGCCAAATGGATGCCGAGTGTTCATCTTTAAACATATTTGTCTTGAATTTCAGCAAGGACTGAACACCTTCACACATCAGGGATGACTATAGAGTACGGTATACAGGCCAGGGAATCGGAGGAGAGTTAGTGTTCCAATTCGGCACACTGGTGTGAAGCAGCAAATCATTTTACCCTGCTGGGTGAAGCAGACTGATTAGGCCTCGCTGCACAGTCGGAGCATGTAATGGATCAGTAGAGGCCACAAGTAGGTCAGAGGGTGATTGGAGAGAGACGCTCAATCCTGGTGTACATAGGAACAGGAGAAAGCCACTCAGCTTCTTGAACCTATTCCCCCAATCAGTCAGATCATGCCTGATCTATATCCTAACTCCAAACCACCTGCCTTCAGTCCTTATTCTTTTATTGGATAGCAAAACTGTATCTTTCTCCAATTTAAAATTAATAGAGCTCGCATTTATGGTTCTGTGAGAAATCCACTCTTCCATCACCCGAAACGTGAAGTGTTTTCTAATTTCTCTCCTGAATTGCTTGGCTTTTTATTTTATGTCCTTTGTTTTAGATTTCCCCCGTCAATGGAAAATGTCAGCTTTTTGGCTAAGATCAGGTGTCAGAGCAAGCGCAAGATGGGGTGCGATGCCTTATCTTGTCAGCTTGGATCTTGTTGTCTCTCTTCTGGGGACCTTGAAGAATTGGATTCAATGGAATTTGATCTTTGGAGCAAGCAAGGAATGGATTTGGATTTGCCCAGTCCACTGTGAGCTCGGGCTTTGTAACTTGAAGAATGGAGTAAAAAAAAAGTTTCTTTCTCTTTATCCTATCAGTTCCTTTCAAGAATCCTAAAAACTTTGATCAAATCACCCTGTCACCTGTATCCTATATAGGTCGCCCTATGTTCCATCGAACACAACCCTAAAGTATGTTATTTCTCCTGCTTGGAGCCTTGTAATGTTCTGGTGAATCTACACTGCGTTCGTTCCAGGCCAGTGTATCCAAAGCTGTACACAGTCCAGTATGATCTACCCAGGGCTTTACATAGCTAGAGTAAAACCTTCTTCCGTTGTAAAGTCTTCTAGTTATAAAGACTAAAATTTCATTAGCTTCTTTGTTACACTTTAGTGAGCAATGTTAAGCATCCGTTGTATCTCTTTGGACCTCCACTATCCTATTATGGAAAGGATATTATTAAACTAGAAAGAGTGCAGAAAAGATTTACTAGGATGCTACCGGGACTTGAGTTATAAGGAGAGGCTGGATAGACTGGGACTTTTTTCTTTGGAGCGTAGGAGGCTGAGGGGTGATCTTATAGAGGTCTATAAAATAATGAGGGGCACAGATCAGCTAGGTAGTCAATATCTTTTCCCAAAGGTAGGGGAGTCTAAAACTAGAGGGTGTAGGTTTCAGGTGAGAAGGGAGAGATACAAAAGTGTCCAGAGGGGCAATTGTTTCACACACAGGGTGGTGAGTGTCTGGAACAAGCTGCCAGAGGTAGTAGTAGAGGCGGGTACAATTTTGTCTTTTAAAAAGCGTTTAGACAGTTAGATGGGTAAGATGGGTATAGAGGGATATGGGCCAAATGCGGGCAATTGGGATTATCTTAGGGGTTAAAAAAAGAGTGGCATGGACAAGTTGGGCCGAGGGGCCTGTTTCCATGCTGTAAACCTCTATGACTCTATGTTTAGCCAGTACCCTCCCTGATCAATTCTCTTTTTGGTCTAGAATGAATGACCTCACACTTGCTTACATTGAGATTTATTTGCCAACGTTTTACCCATTTATTCAGTCACTCAATATCTTAGTAATTTTATGATCCTATCTATTATGCTACTTACTATACAGTCGTCTGTAAATTGGATGAATGGCTCTCTTGTGTTACTTTAAGTCATTAATAAATATCGTGAATAGCGAGGCCCCAGTACAGATCATTGTAGGATTCACAAGTCACTTACGATTCTAGTTTATGCCTACTGTCTGTCTTCTATTGCCTAACTAATCTTCTGATTGCCTTCAGTTCCATGAACTTTAATTTTATTTCTTGCGTGGATCCTTATCAAAGCCCATTTAAACTATATTCGTATACATTCCTCTGGTCGCTGTTTTATTACATCCTCAAAATTCAATTTGGTCCATCATGACTTCTTATTTACAAATCCAGGTTAGCCTGGGGAATTAGAAGTTTGGGGAATGGGATGGGTGTTACAAAGCTCCCCCTCTCTGCCTTATAGAGTCATTTCTTATTTCAGAGTTCCTAGTTCATCCTCAGTTGCTAAACCCAAGAGAGTAAATCCATGTGTGTGCAGCCTGCCATTTAACTCTCTAAACTCTGCTGAGAGTGTGTTAATCTCTTGTTCATGGGTGGTTAGGTATCCAAACTACAGAAATTCAGAGTCTAAACTAACGAGTTCAGTGTGGTGACACTAGACTTCTAGTTCAACATTCTTCATTCATTACCCCAAATTATTTCACAGTGGGAGAGGCAAAATCACCAATATTTCATGTTACGCAGCTCAAATTTGGAAGGGTAGTACAGTGGTTAGCACTGCTGCCTCTCAGCGCCAGAGATCCGGGTTCAATTCCCGGCTTGTCACTCTAACATTCAAAAAGGGAGGTAGAGAGAAAACAGGGAATTCTAGACGGTTCGATTCCCGGCTTGGGTCACTGTCTGTGTGAGTTTGCACGTTCTCCCCATGTCTGCGTGGGTTTCCTCCGGGTGCTCTGGTTTCCTCCCACAGTCCAAAGATGTGCAGGTTAAGTGGATTGGCCGTGCTAAATTGCCCCTTAGTGTCAGGGATTCACAGGGTAAATACGTGGGGTTACAGGGATAGGGCCTGGGTGGGATTATTGCCGGCGGCAGGCTCGATGGGCTGAATGGCCTCCTGCACTGTAAGGATTCTAATCCATCACCCTTTCCAAAATTATAGATGAATTTATATTTTATTTTTTTCCTCTCATCCTTCCTAAAATTGCAAATGTAACTGCAATTCATGATTTAAAAGCTTTGGAAGGTTACAGCTAAAGCAATTGAAATTTCTTCACCCACTTTCTTTAAAATCTTGGAGGGCAAATTTTCATGTGCTGGGATTTGTCATTTCTTTAGTGCTGTTATCTTTTCAGTACTGCGTTCTTGCTTACGTCAACCTCATTGTGCTCCAGTCTTCCTCCTTTATTATTTTCCCTGCAATGTCAGGTGTATCTATGATCTATGATTATCCTCATCCTTGTCTCTGAAGATTGATTCAAAGCTATTTCAGAGCAGTATTGACGTACAGGACTGATGCATCCTATGTAGAGAAAGCAATATGATAATCAGAATAAAACAATCCCACAATTGATCAGGTCAAGGCTCTGCAACCCAGGCACGTCCGATAATGGATGGTGGCAGGCAATTAAACTACAAACAGGCCAAGGCATCTGAATGAACTTGTCCATTCTCCATGATGGTGGGAATGGAGTCCGAACCAAACCTGGTCCTGTCCTTGCTGTTTGCAGAAGTATCTTTGCAGCAAGAATTTCTGGCTGGTGATCAGGAGCCATACTACTAGCTGATTCTCTCATGTTCCCAGAGATGTCGATGTTTATTTTAGTCCCCTACTGCTAACCTTGGCTGAGATACAGCTCGTGGAATCTAACCTGGAAGTTTTGGTGTGTAATATTTACACAGAGGGCATAAGAAACAGGAGTAGGTAATTCAGCCGCTCCAGCCTCATCTGCCATTCAGTACGACCATGGCTGATCTAGTCTCGTTCTCCACTCCACTTTCCTGCCAATAGTCAAAAAGGAAAATGCTGGAAAATCTCAGCGGGTCTGGCAGCATCTGTAAGGAGAGAAAAGAGCTGACGTTTCGAGTCCAGACGACCCTTTGTCAAAGCTTTTACTAATTAATAATCTGTCTATTCCCTCATATTTACTCAATGTCCTGGCATCTATCGCGCTCTGGGGAAGTGAATTCCACCGATTCACAACCCTTTGAGAGAAGTGGTTCCTCCTAACCTCTGTTTTAAATCTGCTGCCCCTCATCCTAAAACGATGATCTCTTGTTCTAGATTGTTCCACGAGAGGAAGCATCAGCTGTACATCTTCTTTATCTATCGTCTTGTATACCTCAATCAGATCTCCCATCATTCTCAAAACTCGAGAGAGTATCAGCCTAAACTGCTCCATCTCACTTCATACGACAAACCCCTCATCCCTGGAATCAAATCTAGTGAACTTCTCTGAACTGCCTCGAATGTCACTGTATCCTCCCTCAAATAAGGGGACCCAAACTCCAGGGGCTGTCTCACCAATCCCTTGTATAATTGCAGCAACACTTCCTTCCTTTTCTACTCTTCCTTTAGGTGTAAATGCCAAATTCCATTTGCTTTCCTTGTTACCTGCTGTACCTGAATACCAGTTTCCTGTGATTCAGGCACCAGGGCACCCAGATCCTCAAGCACCTCGAAGTTTCTCCCCATTTAGATTATAAATTGCCTTCCCATTTTTCCGACCAAAATGGATAATCTGACACTTAGAAGAAAGAAACCCTACAGTGTAGAAGGAGGCCATTCGGCCCATCGAGTCTGCACCGACCATAATCCCACCCAGACCCTACCCCCACATATTTACCCACTAATCCCTCTAACTACGCATCTCAGGACACTAAGGGGCAATTTTTAACCTGGCCAATCAACCTAACCCGCACATCTTTGGACTGCGGGAGGAAACCGGAGCACCCGGAGGAAACCCACGCAGACACGAGGAGAATGTGCAAACTCCACACAGACAGTGACCCGAGCCGGGAATCGAACCCTGGAGCTGTGAAGCAGCAGTGCTAACCACTGTGCTACCGTGCCTTGTCTATGTTAAATTCCATCTGCCACGTTTTATCCCATTCACCTCATCTATTTGTAAATTTTTTATTTCCTCTTTGCAACTTACTAAACTTACCCCACCTATTTTAGTGTCATCTGCAAATTTGGCTGTAGTACCTTCTATCCCAGTATCCAAGTCATTAATGTAGATTGTAAATAGTTGGGGCCCAAGGACTGAACCCCCTGTGGCATCCCCACTCATTCCATCTTGCCAACCATGGGCAGCACGGTGACACAGTGGTTAGCACTGTTGCCTCACAGTGCCAGGGACCCGGGTTCGATTCCCAGCTTGAGTCACTGTCTGTGTGGAGTCTGCACGTTCTCCCCGTGTCTGCGTGGGTTTCCTCCGGGTGCTGCGGTTTCCTCCCACAGTCCAAAGATGTGCAGGTTAAGTGGATTGGCCATGCTAAATTGCCCCTTAGTGTCAGGGGGACTCGCTAGAGTAAATGTATAGGGTTATGGGGATGGGGCCAGGGTGGGATTGTGGTTGGTACAGACTCGATGGGCCGCCTCCTGCACTGTAGGATTCTATGAACCAGAAAGAGACCCCATTTATCCTGACACTCTGCCTTCTGTCAGTTAGCTAGTCTTCTATTCACGCTAATAAATTACCCCTAACCCCATGTGATCTTACCTTGTATATTAACTTTCTGTGCAGCACCTTATCAAAAGCCTTCCTGAAGTCCAGGTATGCTCCAGATCCTCATTATCCCCTTGGTTTGTTATGTCTTCAAAGAACTCGAGCAAATTAGTCAAACACGATTTACTTTTCATAAAACCATGCTGACTCTGTATTACATTCTGACTTTCCAGATGTCATATTACTTCCTTAACACATTCTAACAATAACTGGTCTATCGTTTCCTATTTTCTGTCTTGTCTTTCCCTTTTTGAATAAGTGTGTTACATTAGCATTTTTTCCAATCCAATGGGGCCTTCCCCCCCTCCAAGGATTTTTGGAATATTATAACCAACGGATTCACTCTCTCCACTGCCACTTCCTTCAATTTCTTTTTTTAATTCGTTCATGGGATGTGGGCATCGCTGGCTGGGCCAGCATTTATTGCCCTTCCCAGAGAGCATTTTAAGAGTTGACCGCATTGCTGTGGGTCTGGAGTCACATTTAGGCCAGACCAGGTAAGGACGGCAGATTTCCTTCCCTAAAGGACATTAGTGAACCAGATGGGTTTTTATGACGATCGACAATGGTTTCATGGTCATCAGTAGATTCTTAATTCCAGATTTATATTGAATTCAAATTTCACCATCTGCCGTGGTGGGATTTGAACCCAGGTCCCCAGAGCATTACCCTGGGTCTCTGGATTACTAGTCAAGCGACAATAGCACTACGCCACCCCGTAAATGATTAATACCTGAAGATGTAGGCCATCAGGCCCTGGGGTCTTGTCGGCCTTCAATCCCAACAGTTTGTTCAGTACTATTTCCCTATTGATGATTCTAAGTCCCTCCCTATCTGCTGTGCATTAGCTGTTACTATTCCAATAGTACTAGTACCCTCCACCATGCAAACCTAGGCAAAATATTGATTTAGCACCTCCGCCATTTCTGCATTCCCCACTATTAACTCCCCGGTCTCATCCTCCAAGCGACCAACATTCACTTTAGCTACTCTCTTCCCTTTTTTGTACTAATAGAAGCTTTTGCTATCCTTTTTTATATTTTGTGCTTGTTTTCTTTCATAATTGACCTTTGCTCTTTTTATTCCTTTCTTTGTAACCCTTTGTTGATCTTTAGAAGTTTGCCAATCTTCCAGCCTATCACTGGCCTTTGCAATATGGTATGTCTTAGTTATAGTCTTTATGTTGTCTTTAACTTCCTTGCTTAGCCATGGATGGTTTTTTCCCCTCTTACAATCTTTCTTCCTCTCTGGAATATCTTTAGTCAGGAGGAATTGGATATTTCTTTAAACAACTGCTACTGCTCGTCAACTTTTGGCCCCCCTGCCCAGTCCACTAGGGCCAAGTCCGTCTTCAAGCCTACGTAATTACCTTTGTTTAACTCCCAAGATGCGAGTGTGGGACTCCAGTTGCTCACCCTCAAACTGAACTTTGCATTCCACCATACTATGACCACTCTTCCCTCACAGATCCTTAACTATGAGCTCATTAATTAACCTCTGCTCATTACACAATGTCAAATCCAGAATAACCTGCTTTCTGGTTGGTTCCACAACATATTGCTCCAAAAAACGATCTCTAACACGTTCAATGAACTCTCCCTTGAAGCTACCCTTTACAATTTGATTAATCCGATCTACGTGCATGTTAAAATCACCCATGATTATTGCTGTATCTTTCTTCAAGCCTCCAGTATTTCCTGGTTTATGCCGTGCTTGACTGAGGAAATACTTGGGGGAGGTGAGGACATATTGGTATTGTCAGTAGACTAGCAATCCAGAAACCCAGGGTAACAGTCTGAGGACACGGGCTTGAATCCCATCAAGGCAGGTGGTGAAATTTGAATTTTTAAAAAAAGTCTTGATGATCATCATTAAACTGCTGTCGATTGTCGTACAAACCCATCTGGTTCGCTAATGTCCTTTTAGGGAAGGAATTCTGTTGACCTTACCTGATCTGACCCACATGTGACTCCAGATCTATAGCAATGTGGTTGACTCTTCATGTTGTTCGGGATGGGCAATAAATGTTCACTCAGCCAGTGATGCCCTCATCCCATGAATGATTTTTTTAAGAAAACTCTGTTGGGGGACCTATAAATTACTCCCACCAGGGATTTGTTTCCTTCGCTATTGCTAATTTTGGCTCAGACTGTTTCCACATCTTGAACTCCAGTGCTTGTATCATTTCTCACTACAGCATCCTTTCCTTCACTAGCAAAGCTACACCACCTCCTTTTCCTTTCTGTCTATCCTTCTGAAATACTGTGTACCCTTGCATATTCAATTCCCAGGACCAGCAGAAAGTTTCGTCAAATAATGATCCATTTAAGTGTACCCGAGCCATAAGATCTTCTAAAACAAGAGCAGGAGTAGGTGACTTGGCCCATTGAGTCTACTCCGTTCAATCTGATCGTGTCCTTAACTCTTTATTTTCCTGCCTGCCCCCATGACTCCTTTGTCAATCACAAACCTGTCTAACTCAGCCTTGAGTATATTCAATGACTCAGCCTCCACTGCTCGCTGGGGGAGGGAATTCCAAACACTCATGGCCTTTTGAGAAAATAAACCCTTCTCACCTCTATCTTTATTTAGTTCTTGATTCCCCACAGGAGGAAACATCCTCTCAGTATCTACCCCCTCAAAATCCTGCTTTAGTAAGGTCACATCTCGTTATCACTCATGGGATATGGACATCGCTGCCTGGGCCCATCCTTCATTGCCCTTGAGCTGAGTGGCTTGCCAGGTCATTTGAGAGGACAGTTAAGAGTGTCCTTAAGTCGCTCTGGCGTCACATATAGGCCCCGAATGGGTAAGGATGGTAGATTTCCTTCCCTAAAGGACATTACTGAGCCAGGTGGGTTTTTATGACACATCGACAATAGTTTCATGGTCACCATTAGATCTTTAATTCCAGATCTTTATGGATTTCCAATTTCACAATCTACCAGGATTTGAACCTGATCCCCAGAGCATTCCCCTGGATTTGTGGATCACTGGTCTAGTGACAATACCACTACACCACAGGCCCAACGTACTCAACCCTTCCTCGTAAGAGAAACCCCCATCCCAAGAATCAGTAGTGAACTTCTTCTAAACTGCTTCTCATGCATGTATATCCCTCAAATAGAGACCCAAGCTACACAATACTCCAGGTGTGCTCTTGCCAATTGTTGCTAGAGTTCCCTACTTTTATTCTCCAGTTCCCTTGTAATAAAGGCCAGCATTCCATTGCCTTCCTAATTGCTGTACCTGCATGCTTTATTTTGAGATTTCTGTACGAGGGCACATAGATCTACAGCGTTCTGCAGTGTCTCCATTTAAATATTCTATTCTATTCTTCCTGCCAAAGTAGACAACCTCACATTCTTCCACCTTATACGCTCCATCTGCTAAAAGTTTGCCCACTCCCTTCACCCATCTGTATCCCGTTGTAGACTTTTTATACCCTCTTTGTAACTTGCTTTTTTTTTTTAACCTATCTTGTCAGGTCGCGGAGGAATAGTGGGTCGTGGTAGAGGTGGCTTCCCAAGTCGAGGCAGAGGTCGAGGTCGAGGAAGAGGAGCAACCCGTCCCCCACTGACCCGAGAGCAGCTGGACAATCAACTGGACGCATACATGTCGAAGACTAAGGGTCACCTTGATGCTGAGCTTGATGCTTACATGGCACAAGCAGATGGTGAAGCAAATGATTAGCAACATTCACCTGGGCCATACTAGCTTTACTTGATAGTATCTGAACTTGAATTGAGAATCTGGCGAAACTATACAAGAAACCAACGGAAAGAAGACTTTTCGGGAAACGATATAAGCTGTATTTGAACTGACAAATGGTCGGATGTCAAAGGTTCTGCTTTTTAATTCCTTTCCTTTCAAATTTTTACATTTTGAGAAGTTCATGGTTCTGTTTGGAAACCCCTCTGTTCTTTTCATTTGTGTAATCATGATGGAATTGTATAAAGTTTATTCTCTTTCCTTAGAGACTGAGGATATTGTAGTTTCAAAGGTTGTTACTGTGTTTAAAACCTTCCCGTCCCTTGTTTTTAGAGTGGAGACTACATTAGCATTCTGCCACTTTGTGGCAAAATCTGTTTATCATAAAATTTTTAGAGTTCCTCAAGATCTGCCGTTGTTTTTTTCTGCTGCAGATTTAATGTGTTGATTTGTTTTCCTTTCATCTACCTTTGGGTGGGTAGGTAGTGGCAGTTTAAGCAGACCGAATCTTCTCAATTGCTTTGGACTCGGTCTAGTTTTCAGGAATGGAAGTGGAGAGTGTCCACCTGACATGCCTGGGGTGCACTGTGATACCATCGTGCGGTTTTTTTGCTAAATATTCTGCCAATAGATATCACTGGTGTCCTGAAGCCAAATATTCTGTTGATCACATCTCACCCCACCTCTGACATGGCATCCCCAGACTGCCCCCCCCTCACCTACTGGCACGGCATTCTGGAAATGGCAGCCCCTCCACTGTGAAAACCCAGCTTCACATTTAGACACCACTTTCTGGGACTCTCCTGCCTCATTCTACGATATGTTGGGAATAGCCAACCCTAGCTCTCTGGCCCAGCATTCTGGAAATGGGCCAGCCCCACCTCTCCCAACACAGCAGAGCCCAGGCATGTGTCAGCCCCACCTGTCTGACACAACACTCCTGGCATGTTTCAGATCCCATCTCTGGGGTGTTTGTGTGTGTATTTATGTATGTCCCACTTGGGTGCTGTTTCCTTGTCTTATCCAACACTGGATCAATCAACCACAGGTGATTCTTCGAAGCAAAATTGGACAACAGCTATATTTTGTCCACTGATGTACAGTTCCATCATCTGTTGTGGAGAAGGAAGATGAGCATCGATTTGCAGGAGCTCTGTACAGTTGTTGGCAGGATAAATGAGAGTGGTTTGAGGATATTAAGTCAGGACAATTGGAGGAGGATGGTGTGCTAAACAGTGTCAAACATTGCAGACAGGTCGAAAATGGCGAGGAGAGAAAGTTACCTTTGTCAGTCACGATGTCATTTGTTCAGATGATGCAGGTAAGAAGCTTGTATTTTTGCTTGGAGCATAAATGCAGGATTGAAGCTAAAATAAGATGTTTTGAGGATCGAGTCCCCTAATTGAATACTTTTCAGTCATAATTTTAGGTCAATTTGGGCAAATCGCAATGGATGTAAAACTGAGTACTCTTTGAAAACGTTTCCTTATAAACCATCCTGCTGCATGGCCTGACGTGAGTCTGAGTTCCCTGGTTTCTGCAGTGTGGGAAACTGGCATGTGAAAGTCAGCTGCTTTTGTGGTCAATGGGTCGCTCATTACTAAGCTGGCCATCTTTTAAACCTGAGGCGCTGAGGCTGATTGTATTATCTTCATTCCTGACAAACTGAGATTCGCCAACTTGACACCGCAGGCAGCCAACCCTTATTGATCTGACAGTTATCGCCGTCAAGTTGTTTCAAATCTAGCTGGCGGAAGCAGAGGGGGAAAAAAAGGAAGGGACTTGAACAACGTATTTTCCAGCACTGCAGCTTGAATCTATTCTTTTTGGTTTGCTATCACATTAATCGTTTGGCAATTTTTCTTGCTGCATTGCTGAAGGGACTGGTTCCAGTGAATGTCGTCTCGGAGTTTCTGAACAGACCTCCTCCTGCACGTCCGTTCTGGTGAAAGGTTAAAATGTTAACTGTTTCTTGCTCCACAGATGCTGCCAGCATTTTCTGTTCTTATTTTAGGTTTCCAGTAACTGTAGTAATTTAGTTTTCCACTTGTTCATGTTGCTTGTTCTCTGTTCTCTCCTGTTCATGGAGCTCATCATGGGAGTGTGGCAAGCAATTGTGTCAGACATTTAACTGTGGAGACCTTCACAACTAAGCCACCCAATGTCTGCATGTGCCTTTTCTACAACGATGGGATGGTCAGAAGCAGGAGCTCTGGCCCAGGTTGATGGAGCCAGTTATAGAGTCTGTACCTGTATCCTATGGACTAAGTCTTTGTTCAACAGTTAATTGCATTTGTAGAACTTCTATGTCGCAATGTGAAAGGAATATACTTCTAAATCATTTATTACCGTGTGATGTAAAGGGTATCCATGCCCTTTGTAAATAAACACTAATACTGTAAGAAATGGTTAAATTTATGATATTGGATCCTGAGTCCAGCTCCTACATCTGTCCAGTTAGGAGCCAATGAATACAAATCCATGAATCACTCACTGTTCATTTATTCAGAACAACATTCACAATGATATTAAATCAGCATTCACAATGGCACATCGTGTACGAACATAGGAATTCAGAGCAAGAGCAGGCCATTCGGCCCCTCGAGCCTGCTGTACCATGCAATGACCGATCTGATTCTAACTTCAACTCCACATTCCTGCCTATTCTTACAACCTTCACTCCCTGCTTATCAATTATCTACTCTGCCTTAAAAATATTCAGACTATTCCACTATCCTTTGAGGGAGTGAATTCCAAAGACTCAACCCTCAGATAAATATTCTCCTCTGTATTAAATGAGCATCCTTCATTTTTACAGTGGCCCCTACTGGTAGATTCTCCCACAAAAGGAAAGACTTGGGTGCATGTAGTGTATTTCTTGACCTGAAGGTGCCCAAGATGATGTAACATAGGAAGACCAGCTATGTTTAGTGATGTTGATTGAAGGATAAATGTTGTCCTGGGCACTCAGGATAGCTCCCTTTTTCTTTGTTCCGCACACATGAGGACGGCCTAAACCGGGATGTTGGATTTATGTCACATTATCAGTAACCCCCACAGCTTGCCTCCTGATCTTGCAGAATCCTACTAGCTGTTCTGTCTGGAGACAATACACATCTCTTTAACCTGTGTTTAATGTTCCCTCCACCCACATTATCTGTACCTTTAAGACCTGGCTGGCTGTAGAGATTTGCATTCTAATTAGTATTCTGTAACTTGATGTTGTGTCTCTGTGCACTGTTGGAGAACAGATTTTCACTCCATCTGACGAAGGGGCAGCGCTCCGAAAGCTTATGGTATTTGCTACCAAATAAACCTGTTGGACTTTAACCTGGTGTTGTGAGACTTCTTACTGTGCTTACCCCAGTCCAACGCCAGCATCTCCACATCAAGTCTCATAACACCAGGTTAAAGTCCAACAGGTTTATTTGATAGCAAATGCCATTAGCTTTCGGAGCGCTGCCCCTTCGTCAGGTGGAGTGGGAGATCCACAGCTCAGCCATAGCTAGCACATAATGTGACGCATGACATCTTTCTGTGCATCAACTATCAGCACGATCCAGCTGCAAGGAGGTTCCTGGGATTATCAGATGCAAGACCCCAATCCATAGTGCAAGTTAGATAAGGACTATGAACAGTAAAACATTATGGGTGTCAACTCTGTAACTAAGAAATGAATTGGGAACAGGAATAGGCCATTCAGCCCCACAAATTTGCATTGCCATCTACTAAGATCATCATTGACCAGATTGTGGCGTTAACTACACTCTCCTCCCTGCCTCCCATACTCTTAACTCCTTGTCAATCCAAAGTTTGTCTAACTCCGCCTTGAATATATTCAATGACTCAGAGAATTCCAAACAATAGCAACTCAAAAGAAATTCTCATCTTGCCTTAAATGGGAAACCCCTTTTTAAACTGCCCCATAGTTGTAAGCTTGCCCATGAACAAACATCCCCTCAGCTTCGGAACTCTCAAGCCCTGTCAGAATCTTGTGATTCAATAAGATGACCTCATTATTCTATCCCTAACATGTAGGGACATGTTCGGCACAACTTTGTGGGCTGAAGGGTCTGTATTGTGCTGTAGTTTTTCTATGTTTCTAAACTGCAATGGGTATAGGCACAAACTGTTCACCTTTCCTCCTGATATCCTCCTCATCCCAGGAATCCGCCTGTTCGAACGTCTCTGAACTGTTTCCCAATCCAAACATGTTCCTTAAGGTGGCCCTGTACTCTTGGTGTGGTTTCATCAATGCCCTGTATTGTAGCATGATTTCCCAACTTGTATACCTCATCCCCATTGCAATAAAGGCCAACATTTCATTTGTCTTCCTAATTACTTGGCTGAAGCTGCATGTTAGTGTTTCAGATGTGTGTCTGCTGTATTTTGTTCAAGCCACTTTAAACTACTGAGTCTGAAACTTAGTTTCAGTCACATGACTGCAGGCTTGACACTTGAACTCAGAACACCCTGATGCAATGGCAGCTGACAATGGCCATCGACTCTTATCCCCGTCCCAACCCAAGCCCAAATATTCTCCTTTGTTCAATGTGACACTCTGGACCAGCAGTCCAGAGATCCCATACTGCTCAAACACTGGTCCATACTTAATGGCATGTTTAAAACTTCACAGGTTAAGGAGGTGTATGGGCTATCTGCCATTATTAGTCAAGGCACTGAATACAAGAGCAGGGAGGTTATGATGGAGCCCTGTCAAGCCTCAGCTGGAGTACTGTGCAGTTCTGATTGGCACACTGTAGGAATGAAGTGATTGTACTAGAGGTGCAGAACAGATTCACCAGGATGTTGCCTGGGCTGGGGTGTTTCAGCGATAGAGAGACTCCGGGGGGAGGGGGGGGTCCTTCGAGCAGAGAAGACAGGGAGGACATGCAATCATAGAATCCCTACAGTGCACTGACCACAATCCCACCCAGGCCCTATCTACATAACCCCACTTATTTATCCTGCTAACCCCCAGAAACAAAGGGGGCAATTTAGCATAGCCAATTAACCTATCCCGCACATCTTTGGACTATGGAAGGAATGATGTGGAGATGCCGGCGTTGGACTGGGGTAAACACAGTAAGAAGTTTAACAACACCAGGTTAAAGTCCAACAGGTTTATTTGGTAGCAAAAGCCACACAAGCTTTCGAGGCTCTGAGCCCCTTCTTCAGGTGAGTGGGAATTCTGTTCACAAACAGAACTTATAAGACACAGACTCAATTTACATGAATAATGGTTGGAATGCGAATACTTACAACTAATCCAGTCTTTAAGAAACAAAACAATGGGAGTGGAGAGAGCATCAAGACAGGCTAAAAAGATGTGTATTGTCTCCAGACAAGGCAGCCAGTGAAACTCTGCAGGTCCACGCAACTGTGGGAGTTACAAATAGTGTGACATAAATTCTGATTCTAGGATCGCATGATAAAGACTCAGGAGGAAAAAAGCAGAAATATTTATGTGAAATAGTGTGACATAAACCCAATATCCCGGTTGAGGCCGTCCTTGTGTGTGCGGAACCTGGCTATCAGTTTCTGCTCCGCGACTCTGCGCTGTTGTGTGTCGCGAAGGCCGCCTTGGAGAACGCTTACCCGAAAGCGTTCTCCAAGGCGGCCTTCGCGACACACGACAGCGCAGAGTCGCGGAGCAGAAACTGATAGCCAGGTTCCGCACACACAAGGACGGCCTCAACCGGGATATTGGGTTTATGTCACACTATTTCACATAAATATTTCTGCTTTTTTCCTCCTGAGTCTTTATCATGCGATCCTAGAATCAGAATTTATGTCACACTATTTGTAACTCCCACAGTTGCGTGGACCTGCAGAGTTTCACTGGCTGCCTTGTCTGGAGACAATACACATCTTTTTAGCCTGTCTTGATGCTCTCTCCACTCCCATTGTTTTGTTTCTTAAAGACTGGATTAGTTGTAAGTATTCGCATTCCAACCATTATTCATGTAAATTGAGTCTGTGTCTTATAAGTTCTGTTTGTGAACAGAATTCCCACTCACCTGAAGAAGGGGCTCAGAGCCTCGAAAGCTTGTGTGGCTTTTGCTACCAAATAAACCTGTTGGACTTTAACCTGGTGTTGTTAAACTTCTTACTATGGAAGGAAGCCAGAGCATCCGGAGGAAACCCACGCAGACACGGGGAGAACGTGCAAACTCCACGCAGACAGTGACCCAAAACCGGAATTGAACCCAGGTCTCTGGAGCTGAGAGGCAGCAGGGCTAATCACTGTAAAAGATTGAGGGACAACGGGTGGATCGGAAGGAACCTTGCCGCTTAGTCGAGGGGTCAGTAACCAGGGGGCATGCGTTTAGAGGGGATGTGAGGAAAATGTAGGGCGGCACGGTAGCACAGTGGTTAGCACTGCTGCTTCACAGCTCCAGGGTCCTGGGTTCGATTCCCGGCTCGGGTCACTGTCTGTGTGGAGTTTGCACATTCTCCTCGTGTCTGCGTGGGTTTCCTCCGGGTGCTCCGGTTTCCTCCCACAGTCCAAAGATGTGCGGGTTAGGTTGATTGGCCAGGTTAAAAATTGCCCCTTAGAGTCGTGGGATGTGTAGGTTAGAGGGATTAGCGGGTAAATATGTGGGGGTAGGGCCTGGGTGGGATTGTGGTCGGTGCAGACTCGATGGGCCGAATGGCCTCCTTCTGCACTGTAGGGTTTCTATGTTTTTCCACCCAGAGGGCGAGATGGAAATCTGGAACTCTGCCTGAAAGGGTAGTAGAGGCAAGAACCCTCAACATTTAAGAAGCCTTTAGATCAGCACTTGAAATGCCGTAGCATATGAGACTGCAGCCTAAATGCTGGAAAATGGAATTAGAATAGATAGATGCTTGATGGCTGCACAGACATGTTGCGCCAAAAGGCCTCTCTTTGTGGTGGCAACCATTGACTCGAGGTGGTTGGATCCATGTTGAACTAAATGGCCACAGAATCAAATACTGTCCACGGTTCAAATTCCCTTGATCACATGGTAAATCTTGTGGCCACTTCCACAATGTAAGATCTGACAGCCTTCGTGTTTGTACTGAGCATGACAATATCGTCAGCACTTTTGGCTGCAATATTGGGTCCTGTTGTCCATGTCGCTTAATACAGATTGTAAATAGTTGAGACCACAGCATTAGTTACAGTCTGCCATCCTGAAAATTACTCAATTTTCCTCTCACGTTCCTGTTAGCCAATCTTCTATCCATGCTGATAGAAAAACCTTTTTGAAACCCAAATGCACCATATCTGCTAGTTACACTTGATACACCCTGTTTGTTGCATCCCAAACAACTAATAAATTTGTCAAACATTTCTCTTTAGAAAACCATGTTGACTCTGCCTATAGTATAATTTAGGTGTGTGAAGACAATGGGTGACCTCCAGCGCTCACTGTCCTAAAGTGAAGTCTGGGTTCGAGGTTGGACAACTCTATAGGGTAGAATGAGGCCGTGGATAAAATGCAAGGCGAGGATTAATATTGCAATGAACCTGAATTTTTGCTAAGTTAACTCTTTGGCAGACTGGTGTTGCCCCTGGCCTAAAAGTATCCAGGTTCAGAATTGACCTGGGTTCAATTCTGGCCTTGGCTGACTTTGTGGAGTTTGCACGTTCTCCCCTGTGTGTGTATATTTTCTCCAAGTGCTCCAGTTCCCTCCCACAGTCCAGAGATGTGCAGGTTAGGTGGATTGACCATGCTAAATTGCCCCTTAGTGTCCCAAGATGTGTAGGTTAGGTGGCTTAGCCTTGGTAAATGCATGGGGATATGGTGGAGGGGAGGGCCTGGATGGGATACTCTTTTGGAGAGGTGGTGCAGATTTGATGGGTCAAATGGCCTCTGTGCTGTAGGGTTTCTATGGTTACAAGTGTTCATGAGCTGGAAATACTCGCACAGACCCTTTTGTTATGCTTCCTTGCACTCTACCAGCCTTTCAAATACAAGTGCCAAGCCTAATAAGTGTTAAGAATTCAATCAGTAAACTGAGGAAAGCAGAACTTCCCTGCTTTATTCATACAAGATTCAACGTGGAAACAGGCCCTTTTACCCATTTAACGTTGGTTCGCTCCTTCATATGAGCAAATGGTCCTATTTATTTTCACCTACTGTTCCTATATCCCTTCGACCTTTCTTCCTTCATCTGTCCAATATAATGTTGGAAGTGGGACATTTATGTTCAACCACTAACCTTGGAAGTGAATTCAACAGTTTCACAGTTCTTAAAAAGTTAACAAACCCAGCTCAGAAGGTTCAGAGCTTTCCATCTTAGCCACTCATCTCAAGGGATAGAGCTGTGTGGTGGGGTTTGAGGTTATGACATAGAAGACATGGTCCACAAGCTTTTCCAATGCAGCTCCAAAGAGTTGCCTCTTTGTACAAAGCTGCCTTCCACATTTAAAGCTCCCAACTTGTAAGCTAATCCCTGATTTATTTTAAACTAATCGGGGACCAGCCTTAAATTTAAAAACTCAAAATGCTCAGTGGTCAGGAAGCATTTGTGGAGAGAGAAACAGTTAATGTTGCGGGTCGATGATCTTGGATTGTTCTCTCAGGCTAAAGACTGAAATCCTCAATACCATGTGCTGCTTTTGGATTTGTCTTAGTGAGCATCATCTTCAGTTATAGAGTCATAGAGGTTTACAGCATGGAAACAGGCTCTTCGGCCCAACTTGTCCAAGCCGTCCCGTTTTTTTATAACCACTAAGCTAGTCCCGATTGCCTGCGTTTGGCCCATATCCCTCTATACCCATCTTACCCATGTAATTGTCTAACTGCCTTTTAAAAGACAACATTGTACCCACCTCTACTACTACCTCTGGCAGCTCCATAGAACCATAGAAAATTACAGCTCAGAAACAGGCCTTTTGGCCCTTCTTGTCTGTGCCGAACCATTTTATGCCTAGTCCCACTGACCTGCACTTGGACCATATCCCTCCACACCCCTCTCATCCATGAACCCGTCCAAGTTTTTCTTAAATGTTAAAAGTGACCCCGCATTTACCACTTTATCCGGCAGCTCATTCCACACTCCCACCACTCTCTGCGTGAAGAAGCCCCCCCTAATATTCCCTTTAAACTTTTCTCCTTTCACCCTTAACCCATGCCCTCTGGTTTTTTTCTCCCCTAGCCTCAGCGGAAAAAGCCTGCTTGCATTCACTCTATCTATACCCATCGTTCCAGGCTCGTTCCAGACACCACCCTCTGTGTGACAAAATTGCCCCTCTGGACCCTTTTGTATCTCTCACCTTAAACCTATGCCCTCTAGTTTTAGACTCCCCTACCTTTGGAAAAAGATATTGACTATCTAGCTGATCTGTGCCCCTCATTATTTTATAGACCACTCTAAGATCACCCCTCAGCCTCCTACGCTCCAGGGAAAAGAGTCCCAGTCTATCCAGCCTCTTCTAACTCAAATCATCAAGTCTCAGTAGCATCCTAGTAAATCTTTCCTGCTCTCTTTCTAGTTTAATAATATATTTTCTGTAATAGGGTGACCAGAACTGTACACAGTTGTCAGGACTGGAGCCACGTGTGCCCCGTGCCCTATCTAATCGCCCAGGCTAAGCTAAATCTCATTCCAGGAATGCCAAGTTTAAGCACATTTATTAGCAGATGCATCCCAAAGGTTGGAACTTAGATTATTGGACCAATTGGCTAATTTTAAATTAAATAGGAGACTTTAGATAATCAAAAACAAAGTTGTTGTGCTGAGATGTTTGGAATCTTTCTCCAACCGAACTTTGACAAGTTATGAGGTATGTAGCGTGAAGGCATTTCCATCTTTTGATTTTAATGTCACATGTGTGTACAATTAAAACAAACTCTCAATCTAACTCATACTGAAGTCAATGTGACAAAACAAATAGCCTTTTTAATCCTTAAAAGGTCAGTCTAGTTTACATACGTCTGTGGCCAACTAAATTTAGACAACTGGGAAAGTGAGAAAGGTGAGGATGCTGGGGCACTGGTTTCTTGCTGTGTTTAAGAGGCTCGACTGATAGATGGAGCCCAGGTTGAAGCCAGTGATGGTAGGTATTTGGGATTGAATGAGGGCTGCACAGTTCAGAGCACGTGAGACTGCAAGATGAGCATTAGTGAGCCTGGAGGTGATGAAGGTGTGGAATTGGGAGATGTAAGCTATCTAGTCTTTGAGATTAATCAGGTGAGCAAGTATTTGGGAGAAGAATTAAATTGTCATGAGGTACAAGACTAGGCTAAAATTAAATTTAAACAATGCTATTTTTTGTGTGGGGAAAGCTTACAATGGCAATCTACAACAGATTTTAGTAATCCAGTTGATATGGTGTGTTCATTGGTCTGCGATTCAGCCACAATTGCTTTTTGGGATGTTCCTTATCTTCCACTTATGGAGCAGCAGGCTACATCATGCTTTATGTGGACTCTCTTGAGCGCTGTTCACTGTCTTTGAGGGAATTTGCAGCCATGGGTCTCTGTTATCAGTTAAGGGGTGTTGGGTCTTCTGTACGTGTCCCACAGATTTGTGGATTTGGATGATGGGCTGATACTACTAGCACGGGTATTTTCCAGAAGGACCAGTGCCATTCTAATCACTTTCTTCAGTAGGTTTTCAATGTCATTGTGAATGGAAAGGCCTGTGCTGTTCAGGAGTTTTTCCATGTTACAGAGGAGGATGGTGTTGCAGCGAATGGGATAATCCCAAGATCCAGCCAATAGGTTGGATATACAAACATATGAATTAGCAGAGAAGGCTGCTCGGCCCTTCAAAGTTGCCCCTCTATTCAATTAGATCATGGCTGATTTGATTGTAACCTCAACTCCACATTCCCACCTTCCCATGACAACCTTTTAGCCCCTTATCAAGAATCTACATACCTCTGTTTGAAAAATATTTAAAGATTCTGCTTCTAAAGCCTTTTGAGGAATAGAGTTCCACAGTAGTTAGCACTGCTGCCTCACAGCGCCAGGGACCTGAGTTCAACTCCAGCCTGGGGTGACTGTGTGGAGTTCGCACATTCTCCCCATGTCTGCATGCGTTTCCTCCAGGTGCTCTGGTTTCCTCCCACAGTCCAAAGATGTGCAAGCTAAATAGCCCCTTAGCGTCCCAAGATGTGTAGGTTATGAGGGTTAGTGGGGTAAATGTGTGGGGTTACAGGGATAGTGCAGGGGGTGGGCCTGGGTACGATGCTTTATTGTAGAGTTGGTGCAGACTTGATGGGCTGAATGGCCTCTTTTCACACTAGGATTCTATGACTCATGACCCTCAGATAAAAATGTCTCATCTCTCTCTCTTAAATAGATAACCTGCTATTTTTAAATAGTGACCCTTAATTCCAGATTCTCCCACAAAGGGAAACATCCTCTCCACGTCTACCCTGTCAAGCCCTCTCAGGAACTTGTATGCTTCAATCAAGTTGCAACTTCAGTGGATACAAGCCTAGCCTGTCCAACCTTTCCTCATAAGACAGCCCTCCCATTCCAGATATTAGTCTAGTAAACTCTCTCTGAAATGTTTCCAATTAGTTTACATTACCTTGAGCTGGCAAGGTGGATACAAAACTGGCTCGGTCAAAGAAAGAAGTTTAACAACACCAGGTTAAAGTCCAACAGGTTTATTTGGTAGCAAAAGCCACACAAGCTTTCGGAGCTGCAAGCCCCTTCTTCAGGTGAGTGGGAATTCTGTTCACAAACAGAGCATATAAAGACACAAACTCAATTTACATCAATAATTTACAAAGAAGACAGAGGGTAGCAGTGCAAGGGTGCGTTTCTGAATGGAGGCCTGTAACAAGTGGCGTCCCTCAGGGATCAGTGCTGGAACCTTTGCTGTTTGTAATATATATAAATGATTTGGAGGAAAATGTAACTGGTTTGATTAGTAAGTTTGCGGACGACACAAAGGTTGGTGGATTTGCGGATAGCAATGAGGACCATCAGAGGATACAGCAGGATATAGATCAGCTGGAGACTTGGGCGAAGAGATGGCAGATGGAGTTTAATCCGGACAAATGTGAGGTAATGCATTTTGGAAGGTCTAATACAGATAGGAAATATACAGTAAATGGCAGAACCCTTAAGAGTATTGATAGGCAGAGGGATCTGGGTGTACAGGTACACAGGGCACAAAGTGGCAATGCAGGTGGAGAAAGTAGTCAAGAAGGCATACGGCATGCTTGCCTTCATCGGCCGGGGTATTGAGTTTAAAAATTGGCAAGTCATGTTGCAGCTTTATAGAACCTTAGTTAGGCTGCACTTGGAATATAGTGTTCAATTCTGGTCGCCACACTACCAGAAGAATGTGGAGGCTTTGGAGAGGATACAGAAAAGATTTACCAGGATGTTTCCTGGTATGGAGGGCATTAGCCATGAGGAGAGGTTGGAGAAACTTGGTTTGTTCTCACTGGAGTGACAGAGGTTGAGGGGCAACCTGATAGAAGTCTACAAGATTATGAGAGGCATGGACAGAGTGGATAGTCAAAAGCTTTTTCCCAGGGTGGAAGAGTCAATTACTAGGGGGCACAGGTTTAAAGTGCGAGGCAGATTTTGTACACAGCGAGTAGTGGGTGCCTGGAACTCGTTGCCAGGGGAGGTAGTGGAAGCGGATACGGTAGTGAGTTTTAAGGGGCGTCTTGACAAATACATGAATAGGATGGGAATAGAGGGATATGGTCCCCGGAAGGGTAGGGTGTTTTAGTTCAGTCGAGCAGCATGATTGGTGCAGGCTTGGAGGGCCGAAGGGCCTGTTCCTGTGCTGTAATTTTCTTCTTATCCCTAAATAATGGAATTGAATACAAAAGTGGGAGATTATACTTCAGTTATACAGGGCATTGGTGAGACCAATCTGAAGTACTGCATACAGTATTGATCTGTCGAGGGAGTCTTCGATGATTCTCAGGCTCCCTCAACACTATTAGGTTTCCTAATTACTTGCTGTGCCTGCATACTAGTGTTTTGTAATTCATGCACTGGGATACCCAGATCCCTCTGCATCTGAGTTGTGCAATCTCCCACCATTTAGATAATATGCATCTTTTTCATTCTTCCTGCCAAAATGGGCAATTTCACATTTTCCCACATTATACTCCCATTTGCTAGACCTTTGCCCATTCACTTAACCTATCTGAATTCCCTTGTAGCCTCCTTTATGTTCTCTTCTAATTTACTTTCCTACCTATCTTGGTGTCATCAGAAAGTTTAGCCACCATGTCATCGGTCCCTTCATCCAAGTCATTCATATAAACTAAGAAGTTGAAGTTACAGCACTGATCCCTGTGGCACACCACTCATTACATCTTGCCAACTAGAAAAAGACCCGTTTATGCTTGCTTTCTGTTTCTGCTCAACTAACCAATCTTTTATATGCTATATTATCTACTACTCCATGAGCTTTTATTTCTGCAATGATCTTTGATGTGTCACCTTATCAAATGTTGTCGGGAAATCTAAGTACAGTGCATTAACCAGTTCCCCTTTATCTAGAGCATATGTTAATTCTTCAAAGAACTCGAATAAATTGGTCAAACATGATTTCTCTTTGACAAAGCCGTGTTAACTCTGCCTGATTACCTCGAATTTTTCAAAATGCCCCATTCGGGGCCTCAACTGGGATCTTGGGTTCATGTCACACTATCTGTAACCCCCTCGACTTGCCTGGGCTTGCAAAATCTCACTAACTGTCCTGGCTGGAGACAATACACATCTCTTTAACCTGTGCTTAACCTTCCACTCACATTGTACCTTTAAGACTTGATGACCTGTAAAGACTCGCATTCCAACCATTATCTTGTAAATTGAGTTTGTGTCTTTATATGCTCTGTTTGTGAACCCAACTCCCACTCACCTGATGAAGGGGCAGCGCTCCGAAAGCTCGTGCTACCAAATAAACCTGTTGGACTTTAACCTGGTGTTGTGAGACTTCTTACCATTCTAGGAAGGCCAGGGATAGGGTACGTCAAAGTTGACCTTGCAGGAAAGGAGGAGAAGCCGATGGAGAAGATATAGTGATTATGTTGGGGGCATGCTGCGGATGGATCCAGGGGAAGACTGCTGAAGAGGGGAGACAGAATCAATTCCTTTTATACATTAGGAAATAATTTTCCTACATTCTTTTCTAGAGCAATTACATTCTTGTTGCTGCTATGGTTACCAAAATTGATGCAAAATATTTAATATTTTCAGCTTATCTTTAACATTTGTCCTATATTGCTTCCTTTGTAGTGTGGTCATGTCATCTCTTTTTAGTTGTCTCTAATATGATTATAAAGCTCTTACCATTTTATTTTTAAATTATTTGCTAACATTTTTGTAATCTATTTTACTCTTCTAATCTGCCATGTTTACTTTCCATATTTTTCATGATTTTCTTTAGTACTGTTGACCTTCATCAGTTCCCTTCTAAGTTTGCTTACCATAGATTGGGGCATATAAGATGGCCCCATTTTTGTGCCCCCAGAAATCGCATTTTTTCACATACCCTGCGTATAAATTGACCACAGCAAGAAGTCTCACAACACCAGGTTAAAGTCCAACAGGTTCATTTGGTCGCACAAGCTTTCAAAGTCTCACTCCTTCATCAGGTGAGTGAGGACTTGTGTTCACAAACAGGGCATACAAAGACGCAAACTCAATTTACAAGATAATGGTTAGAATGCGAGTCTTTACAGGTAATCAAGTCTGAAAGGTACAGACAATGTGAGTGGAGAGAGGGCCAAGCACAGGTTAAAGAGATGTGTATTGTCTCTAGACAAGACAGTTAGTGAGATTTTGCAAGCCCAGGCAAGTCGTGGGGTTACAAATAGCGTGACATGAATCCAAGACCCCGGTTAAGGCCGTCCTCATGTGTGTGGAACTTGGCTATCAGTCTCTGCTCAGCGACTCTGTGTTGTCGTATGTCATGAAGGCTGCCTTGGAGAATGCTTACCCGAAGATCAGAGGCTGAATGCCCGTGACTGCCTCTACTACTACCTCTGGCAGCTTGTTCCACACACTCACCACCCTCTGTGAAAAAATTGCCCCTCTGGACCCTTTTGCATCTCTTCCCTCTCACCCTAAACCTATGCCCTCTAGTCTTAGACTCCCCTACCTTTGGGAAAAGATGTCGACTATCTAGCTAACACTAGAGGGCATAGGTTTAGGGTGAGAGGGAAGAGATGCAAAAGGTAGTAGTAGAGGCAGGTACAATTTTGTCTTTTAAAAAGCATTTAGACAGTTAGATGGGTATAGAGGGATATGGGCCAAATGCGGGCAATTGGGAATAGCGTAGTGGGAAAAACTGGGTGGCATGGACAAAATGGGCCGAAAGGCTTGTTTCCATGCTGTAAACCTCTCTGACTCTATGCTGCTACTTAAGATTATCACTGGATCGGTCGTGGCTGATTGATTTCTTTTCCCCCTTGGTGATGGTGGAGTTGGTTCAAAATCCTGCTTTAAGAACTCTTTGCAGCAATGAAGCTTTCTGGTGGGTTTGCAAATCACAGCTCAGCTTTGATGAGAGAGGTTTTAGAAAAAGAGGGAGAGTAAGGCAGTTTTCCCTATAGCAGTTTTGTTGCCAGTATATTTTACTTCCAAAAGTGGGATCGCAAGACCTCTCTGGTTTCTTTTGGAAGTCATCTTAGCCATCATCTCTTGAAAGCTCCATAGATTCTGCCTCCATAAAACTGCATGTGACCTTCACAAATACATCAGTAGCAGCTGCAGGCAAGCGTCCTTTGCTTAGCAAAAGCCTTCTTTTCAAAAGGTTCAATACATACGTATGTCTGGCAGATGACGTTATTCTGCAATATGTATCGAGCTGATGACATAAAATATTCTATATAACACATTCAGACTTGGAACTCTTTTGCAATTTCTTCACTGCCACTTGGCCAAATCCTGGAATTCGTTTCCTCACATCATTGTGATTGTACCTCCAACATGTGGACTGCAGCAACTCACTGCCACTCTCTCAAGGGCAATTAGGGATGGACAATAACTACTCGTCACCAGTGACACTGGCAACCTGTGAATGAATTAAAAAGTGACACTTCAGGAGGAAGCCCTTTGGCTCCCTGTCTTACTGTTCTCTCTTGTGACCTGTTGTGGGGTATAAAGGTGTGTGTACCAATATTGTGAGCGCTGCACGACTCAGGTCCCATAGCACTAATCCACAGTTGGTTAATATATCTCAATAAATAGGCTTAATTGGTATTATTTCATTGCTGTTAGTGTGCTCTTACTTGCACAACTGAGCCAGCCAAACATTAATACTCCAGAGAGAGAGAAGCTGAGTCAATGTTTTGAGTTGAATATGAGTCTTCTGAAGATACTGTCAGAACTGCTGAGTATTTCACATCAAATTTCCAGCAGCCACAGCATTTTACTTTAACTTAAATATTCTGTGAATGAACATGCCCCTTTACTATCCAGGGCTTGGCTGGATGATGTTGGTGGAATGGGTGCACAGGTGACAGATGAAGGTCAATATAGAGAAATGTGAAGTGATTCATTGTGGTTGCACAAGTTGGGGCAGTTTTCATTGGAGAAGAGAGGAGCGTCAATAGAGTGGATAGGAAAAGATGAATCGCACTTCAGAGTAGATTGAGAATGGGAGGGTACAGATTTGAAGTAATTTGTAAAAGAAGCAAAATCGATGGGATGAGAAACGTGGGCGGCACGGTTGCACAGTGGTTAGCACTGCTGCCTCACAGCACCAGGGACCTGGGTTCAATTCCCGGCTTGGGTCACTGTCTGTGCAGAGTCTGCACATTCCTCCTGTGTCTGCGTGGGTTTCCTCCGGGTGCTCTGGTTTCCTCCCACAGTCCAAAGACGTGCGGGTTAGGTGGATTGGCCATGCTAAATTACCCTTTAGTGTCAGGGGGACTAGCTAGGGTAAGTGCATGGGGTTACAGGAATAGGGTCTGGGTGGGATTGTGGTTGGTACAGACTTGGTGGGCCCAATGGTCTCCTTCTGCACTGTCAGGATTCTATGAAACTTTATTGGACAATGAGCATTTAAATTCTAGAATGAAAACCAAAACAAACATGGATAAACTCAGCAGGTCCCTGGAGAGAGAGAGAAACAAAATTAAAGTTTGCAGTGATGTGGAAATGTTGGTGTTGGACTGGGGTGGACAAGATGAGAGGTCACACGACACCACGTTATAGTTCAACAGGTTTATTTGAAATCACAAGCTTTCGGAGCGCTGTTCCTTCATTGGGTGAAGTCTGGAGTGGGTATGACTCTTCTTCAGAGTTCTGGAATACATATTTAATAAATGGGGGTGAGAAATGTACCAACCATGATTGAATGGTGGGGCAGACTGGATGGGCTGAATGGCCCAATTCTGCTCCTTTTTCTTATGGTCTCATACTAGTGGCTGGTGGTCTGGTGCGGGTAGATTAAATTGAGACGGAAAAGGAAGAACGTGCGGGGTTATAAAGTGGCAGATTGGCAACTCAGTGATGTGGGCAAGCCACGATGGGCTGAATGGCCTCCAGCGCGCCGCTCCACTGCGCAGGCCCGGCCCCGCCCCCCCTTTATCTCGTCATCAGCCGTTAGGCGCGTGACGTCAGGTCCTGGGGCGGGATGTAAGGCTGACCGTGATTGGTCAGGGGCGCCTGACAACCGGTTTGTGATTGGCTGGCGGCGGACAGGGGGATGAGAGATGGGCGCTGATTGGTGGAGCGGCCTGGCGCCCCATGCGGCGGCGGCGCAGGCGCAGTGTTTGTTGTTGTTGGTGCGCGAGGCGGCGGAGCGATTAGAATCGGAATCGGACAGCGGCGGGAGCGGTGAGTGAGTGAGGGGGGAGAGAGCGGCAATGGCGGACCCCCCCCCCCCCCCCCCCCCGCGCGCCACGGGTTCAGAACCGATTAGTATCGACCGATACCCCGGGCCGGGAAGCGGCGCTTTGATTATTGACAATCTTGATACCTCCCCCCAAACCGATACCTCACCCCCCTATCCCCCCAAACCGATACCTCCCCCCCTCTTTCACCCCCCCAAACCGATACCTCCCCCCCCCCTTCCCCCCCCCCCAAACCGATACCTCAACCCCTCCCCCCCTAAACCGATACCTCACCCCCCCTCAGACCGATACCTCACCCCTCCACCCAGACCGATACCTCCCCCCCCCCCAGACCGATACCTCCCCCCCCAGACCGATACCTCCCCCCCCCCAGACCGATACCTCCCCCCCCCCAGACCGATACCTCCCCCCCCCCCCCAGACCGATACCTCCCCCCCCCAGACCGATACCTCCCCCCCCCTCAGACCGATACCTCCCCCCCCCCAGACCGATACCTCCCCCCCCCAGACCGATACCTCCCCCCCCCCTCCAGACCGATACCTCCCCCCCCCTCCAGACCGATACCACCCCCCCCTCCAGACCGATACCACCCCCCCCCTCCAGACCGATACCTCCCCCCCCCCCAAACCGATACCTCCCCCCCCCCCCCCAAACCGATACCTCCCCCCCCCCCCCCCAAAGCGATACCTCCCCCCCCCAAACCGATACCTCCCCCCCCCAAACCGATACCTCCCCCCCCCAAACCGATACCTCTCCCCCCCCAAACCGATACCTCCCCCCCCCAAACCGATACCTCCCCCCCCCAAACCGATACCTCCCCCCCCCAAACCGATACCTCCCCCCCCCAAACCGATACCTCCCCCCCCCAAACCGATACCTCCCCCCCCCAAACCGATACCTCCCCCCCCCAAACCGATACCTCCCCCCCCAAACCGATACCTCTCCCCCCCCCAAACCGATACCTCTCCCCCCCCAAACCGATACCTCTCCCCCCCAAACCGATACCTCTCCCCCCCAAACCGATACCTCTCCCCCCCAAACTGATACCTCTCTCCCCCCCAAACCGATACCTCTCTCCCCCCCCAAACCGATACCTCTCTCCCCCCCAAACCGATACCTCACCCCCCTTCCCCCCCAAATTGATACCTCATCCCCCCCCTCCCCCTCCCAAACCGATACCTCACCCCCCTCCCCCCAAACTGATACCTCACCCACCCTCCCCCGCCCAAACCGATACCTCAACCCCCCCCCAGACCGATACCTCCCCCCCCCAGACCGATACCTCCCCCCCCAGACCGATACCTCCCCCCCCCCCCAGACCGATACCTCCCCCCCCCAGACCGATACCTCCCCCACCCCCCCCAGACCGATACCTCCCCCCCCCCCCCCCCCCCAGACCGATACCTCCCCCCCCCCCCCCCCCCCCAGACCGATACCTCTCCCCCCCCATACCGATACCTCCCCCCCCCCCATACCGATACCTCCCCCCCCCCCCCAGACCGATACCTCCCCCCCCCCCCCCAGACCGATACCTCCCCCCCCCCCCAGACCGATACCTCCCCCCCCCCCCAGACCGATACCCCCCCCCCCCTCCAGACCGATACCTCCCGCCCCCCCCCCAGACCGATACCTCCCGCCCCCCCCCCCCAGACCGATACCTCCCGCCCCCCCCCAGACCGATACCTCCCCCCCCCCCGACCGATACCTCCCCCCCCCCCCCCAGACCGATACCTCCCCCCCCAGACCGATACCTCCACCCCCCCAGACCGATACCGCCCCCCCCAGACCGATACCTCCCCCCCCCCCCCAGACCGATACCTCCCCCCCCCCCAGACCGATACCTCCCCCCCCCCCCCCAGACCGATACCTCCCCCCCCCCCCCCAGACCGATACCTCCCCCCCCCCCCAGACCGATACCTCCCCCCCCCCCCCAGACCGATACCTCCCCCCCCCCCCCAGACCGATACCTCCCCCCCCAGACCGATACCTCCCCCCCCCCCAGACCGATACCTCCCCCCCCCCCCCCCCCAGACCGATACCTCCCCCCCCCCCCAGACCGATACCTCCCCCCCCCCCCAGACCGATGCCTCCCCCCCCCCAGACTGATACCTCCCCCCCCCCCCAGACCGATACATCTTCCCCCCCCCCCAGACCGATACCTCCCCCCCCAGACCGATACCTCCCCCCCCAGACCGATACCTCCCCCCCCCAGACCGATACCTCCCCCCCCCCAGACCGATACCTCTTCCCCCCCCCCCCCCAGACCGATACCTCTTCCCCCCCCCCAGACCGATACCTCCCCCCCCAGACCGATACCTCCCCCCCCAGACCGATACCTCTTTCCCCCCCCCCCCCCCAGACCGATACCTCTCCCCCCCCCCCCCCAGACCGATACCTCTCCCCCCCCCAGACCGATACCTCTCCCCCCCCCCCCAGACCGATACCACCCCCCCCCCCCCCAGACCGATACCTCCCCCCCCGCCAGACCGATACCTCCCCCCCCGCCAGACCGATACCTCCCCCCCCCCCCCAGACCGATACCTCCCCCCCCCCCCCCCCCCCCCCCAGACCGATACCTTCCCCCCCCCCAGACCGATACCTCCCCCCCCCCAGACCGATACCTCCCCCCCCCCCCCCCCAGACCGATACCTCCCCCCCCCCCCCAGACCGATACCTCCCCCCCCCCCCAGACCGATACCTCCCCCCCTCCTCAGACCGATACCTCCCCCCCCCCAGACCGATACCTCCCCCCCCAAACGATACCTCCCCCCCCCCCCCCCAGACCGATACCTCCCCCCCCCCCCCCCCAGACCGATACCTCTCTCCCCCCCCCCAAGACCGATACCTCTCTCCCCCCCCCCAAGACCGATACCTCCCCCCCCCCAAGACCGATACCTCATCCCCCCCCCCCCCCAGACTGATACCTCATCCCCCCCCCGAGACTGATACCTCATCCCCCCCTCTTCCCCTCCGCAGACCGATACCTCATCCCCCCTCCCCCCCAGACCGATACCTCATCCGCCCTCCCCCCCCAGACCGATACCTCATCCCCCCTCCCCCCCCCCCCAGACCGATACCTCATCCCCCCCTTCCCCTGCCAGACTGTTACCTCACCCCCCCCCCCCAGACCGATACCTCCCCCCCCTCCCCCCCCTCAGACCGATACCTCAACCCCCCCTCAGAACGATACCTCACCGCCCCCCCCCCCCAAACCAATACCTCCCCCCCCCCCCCCCCCCCCCCCACCGATACATCGCTCCCGATACCTCAGACCCAGAGCGGGGATGGGAACCGCTAATTTCAGCCCCGACCCCCAAATCCCCACCTCACTAATCCCGCCCACAACACAATTTTCCCCAAACTTCCCGCAAAAAACTCTCATCAAAACCTCTCCCCACAAACTAAACTCCCCTCCCCCTCAACCTCACAGATGTGCCCCCTGAAGCCCCAGCCTCTCAATCTCTGCACCCCCAAGACAATAGTAAGTGCGCAGGGTACCCCACATGTGCCTCTTGCTGAACCCCTCGTTCTGTCTGACCCACCCAACCTGTCAATCTGTCTTGTTTTTTGTTGTTCACCCAACCGCCATAGGAGAGTGACTGAGAACCAAAATCTGTGTCCTTGTGCCTACCCCACCCCTCGTGTGACCCTGCTTTCACCCACCCCTCGCATTCAGTGGGAGTGGGCCATTCGGCCCTTCGAGCCTGCTCTGCCATTCATCACGATCATGGCTGATCATCCAACTCAATAGCCTAATCCTGCTTTCTCCCCATAACCTTTGATCCCGTTCGCCCCAAGTGCTATATCCAGCCGCCTCCTGAATACATTCAATGTTTTGGCATCAACTACTTCCTGTGGTAATGAATTCCACATTTCCTCGTGGTTCTGACCCCTGTTCTGCTGCCCTCTTTTTGGCCGTCCATCCATCCATCTCCGGTCTCCCCTTCCCTGCACCCTGTCCCCGCAGATTTGGATATCTGACCATCCTTTGCATTAAAATTGTGTTAAGACTATAGCTGAACTATCTCCATGGAGTTATAATTTACTATTTCACCTGATGATCCTTGATTCCAATCCAGCGTGGCCAGATCTACTTCCAATTGCCTGGAATTCACCCTCTTTCGGTTCAGCATTTACACCTCTCATTGTTTCTTCCCCTTTTTGTTGCCATTGCACCTTCACTGTAAAAAAAAATGCATTCCGTGCCTTTGCTGGAGTGTACCAGACAAAAAGGACTGTGACACTGCATCAGGGAAGGTGATAGTAGGACAAAGAGGTAGGATTTTGGAAGCGCCTTGTCGGATGAGAGGGAAATTCAGGAACTGAAGGAGGGTGCACAAGAGGTTATAGTTGGAGAAATGCAGCGTTGTTGAGGGCTCGAGTTAATAAGAGACCAAAAGAAAGAGGAACAGGAGTCGATTGTTTGGCCCTTTGAGCCTGTTCTGCCATTCATTTGGACCGTGGCTGATGTAACATTCCTCATGTCCACTTTCCTACCCTTTCCCTGTAACCCTGGATTCCCTTCCTGATGGAAAATCTATCCATCTCAGCCTTAAATGATGGTGAAGAGTGATACGGAAACGGATCTGAACAAGTTTTAAAACCGGAAGCCAGTGTACGTGAGCAAGTGAAACTTGGATGTAAGTAGGATTGGGCAGAATTGTGGAGGATCGAATGTGGAAGGCTGGCTGGGAGTGCTGTGGAAAAGTGAAGTTGATGTAAAAGCAACAGTGAAGGTTTTCAATGGCCTGAGGCATCTGCCTGTGTTGTAGAGATGAACGTAGACGGGCCCGAGTGATGGGGCACTTATGTAGCCAGAAACCCATCTTGGAACTTGATCATATTCACTAAACGCTGTCTGGTGCAAAGAAATGCAAACTTGGATAAAGGTTTGATAAATTGAGGATGTCTGCATTGGAATGCAGATTATTTGATAGAATTTTGACATAATAAAATAATGGAACCGAGGAACAGATTAATTGCAGTGATGAAGGGTCTAGCTACCTGATAGAAGTCTACAAGATTAATGAGAGGCATGGACAGAGTGGATAGTCAGAAGCTTTTTCCCAGGGTGGAAGAGTCAATTACTAGGGGGCACAGGTTTAAGGTGCGAGGGGCAAGGTTTAAAGGAGATGTAGGCAGATTTTTTACACAGAGAGTAGTGGGTGCCTGGAACTCGTTGCCGGGGGAGGCAGTGGAAGTGGACACGATGGTGAGTTTTAAGGGGCGTCTTGACAAATACATGAATAGGATGGGAATAGAGGGATATCGTACCCGGAAGGGTAGGGAGCGTGGTCGCTGCAGGCTTGGAGGGCCGAAGGGCCTGTTCCTGTGCTGTAATTTTCTTTGTTCTTAGAATGACAGGATTCCGGTGTAGAGGACAGAGCAAGAGAAAACTTTTCACACAAGGTTGAGAGTCCATGGAATGTGCTACCAGCTTAGAGACTGAAGCAGAGGTCATAGCAAGACTGAAGAATAGGTTAGATGGATACTTGAGCTAAAGGGATCTGGGCACAAGGGATTCAGATTTGTGTGTTGGATTAAGTGTCAACACACTGCTTAGGCTAAACACCTTTTCCACGTTATAATTTCTGTCTGTCTCTCAATGTAAGTGTAGTGTAAAGGCTGTGGTGGTTAACGACATTTTCCAAGCAGTGGATTTTTAGAATGTGGAATTGCTGCAAGTGGTTATTTCAGAGGAAAGTGGATAAATTCTTGAAGAGCAAGGAAATAGGATGAGTGTGATCGCTGGCACTGACACAATGTTGAAATTCTTTCTTTGCTCAGACTTAAGCTGAAAGAGCAGGATGATAATCGAGAACCAAATAAATATGTGAAAGAAATGGAGTTGTATTTACCATGTGGAAAATTGGCTTTAATCTTTTCCCCCTTCAAGCTGGAAACAGAAAAAGATCAAAAATGGGAAGGGGACAGGTGGTTATAATCCTGAAAACCAGTCAGTGAAGAATAAAGAGTCAATTTTGACATCTTTTGTGTCTATTTATGGTTAAATATTACAAGCAAACATCTCCTAACCGAAAACCATAGTTTCAGTCTGTGTCTATTTACAGGGATTCAAATGAATTACTAGTTGAGGCCCACCACCTGTACACAATTAATATCGAATTAACACAGGTCCCTGATGAGAGAGAGCAGCCGGTAGCATGGCCGAGCGGTCTAAGGTGCTGGATTAAGGCTCCAGTCTCTTCGGGGGCATGGGTTTGAATCCCACCGCTGCCAGGATTAACTTCACAAGAAGATGTCCCTGATGAGAGAGGGAGCTAGGAACAGAAAACATGAATCACAGGAGAGAAATCTCCTGCCACAGAGAACCCGAAACATAAAAATGGATTCAAGAGATGTTGGCTCCATGCTAAATGTGCTAAAACTTCTGTATCAGGATGAAATGGAGGTAAAATAAGGTGCTTTTAGTTACCCCGGGGATGTTGTAATATCCCACTCTTGTCCAGCTCTACGATCCCACTGCCAAACTCCGTGTCATGACTTTTGCCTTTTAATTATCTGCACTTTGCCACACCATTGGCTCAAATTCTTTCAGGTGCCCGGGCCCCACACTTTGGAATCCCTCCCATTGCCTCTCCAACTCCAAGGCCCTCTTCAACATCTGTGCTTTTCACCTTTGTGACTTTCTTTGGCTGCTCCAATGCCACCTCCTTTAGTTCAGCAAACTTTTGTTCTCTGTTAAATGCACAACAGAAATGTAAGTTGTTGTAACTTGATGTGGATTGGCACTGTGCTTCCTGCGACTCCAAATTACTGGTCCCAGCTGTCTTGTTGGGGGATGTGTGGTGGCCATGCACTTAGTCACAAGTGGGGAGGGGGTATGTCAAAGTGGTGTTGTCAGCAAACAGACTGATTTGATTTATTATCGTCAGATGTATTAGCAGACAGTGAAAAGTATTGTTTCTTGTGCACTATACAGACAAAGCATACCGTTCATAGAGAAGGAAGGGAGCGAGTGCAGAATGTAGTGTTACAGTCATAGCCAGGGTGTAGAAAAAGATCAATTTAATGCGAGGTAGGTCCATTCAAAAGTCTGACAGCAGCAGGGAAGAAGCTGTTCTTGAGTCGGTCGGTACGTGACATCAGACTTTTGTATCTTTTTCCCGACGGAAGAAGGTGGAAGAGAGAATGTCCGGGGTACGTGGGGTCCTTAATTATGCTGGCTGCTTTGCCAAGGCAGCGGGAAGTGTAGACAGAGTCAATGGATGGGAGGCTGGTTTGCGTGATGGATTGGGCTACATTCACAACCTTTTGTAGTTCCTTGCAGTCTTGGGCAGAGCAGGAGCCATACCAAGCTGTGATACAACCAGAAAGAATACTTTCTATGGTGCATCTGTAAATGTTGGTGAGAGTCCTAGCTGACATGCCAAATTTCCTTAGTCTTCTGAGAAAGTAGAGGCGTTGGTGGGCTTTCTTAACTATAGTGTCGGCATGGGGGGACCGGGACAGGTTGCTGGTGATCTGGACACCTAAAACCTTGAAGCTTTCGACCCTTTCTACTTCGTCCCCGTTGATGTAGACAAGGACACGTTCTCCTCTATGCTTCCTGAAGTTGATGACAATCTCTTTCGTTTTGTTGACAAAGAACAAAGAAAATTACAGCACAGGAACAGGCTCTTCGGCCCTCCAAGCCTGCACCGACCATGCTGCCCTACCCTTCTGGGGACGATATCCCTCTATTCCCATCCTATTCATGAATTTGTCAAGACGCCCCTTAAAAGTCACTACCGTTTCCGCTTCCACTACCTCCCCGGCAACGAGTTCCAGGCACCCACCACCCTTTGTGTAAAAAATCTGCCTCGTACATCTCCTTTATACCTTGCCCCTCGCACCTTAAACCTCTGCCCCCTAGTCAGTGATTCTTCCACTCTGGGGGAAAAAGCTTCTGACTTCCCACTCTGTCCATGCCCCTCATAATCTTGTAGACTTCTATCAGGTCTCCCCTCAACCTCCGTCGTTCCAGTGAGAACAAACCAAGTTTCTCCAACCTCTCCTCATAGCTAATGCCCTCCATACCAGGCAACATCCTGGTAAATCTTTTCTGCACCCTCTCCAAAGCCTCGTTGAGGGAGAGATTACTGTCGCCGCGCCAGTTCACCAGATTCTCTATCTCTTTCCTGTACTCCGTCTGGTCATTGTTTGAGGTCTGACCCACTACGGTGGTGTTGTCAGCAAACTTGAATATCGAATTGGAGGAGAATCTGGCCACACAGTCATAGGTGTATAAGGAGTATAGTAGGTGGCTGAGGACACAGCCTTGTGGGGCACCGGTGTTGAGGATGATGGTGGAGGAGGTGTTGTTGCCTATCCTTACTGATTCTCTTTCTGTCTTTTCTGTGATACCCTCACCCATGTTCGGAATCCACTCTTAATTTAATGATTTAATTCCAATTTTTGATTTATCTTTTTAACACTAAATTCGTATTTAGTTATGTCAGTACGGTTTCACGGGGTGTGGACACCTCTGGCAAGGCCAACGTCTGTTGCCCATCCCTAATTACCCCTTGAATTGCTGAGCCATTTCAAAGGGCAGTTAAGAATCAACTGCATCGATGTGAGTTTGGAGTTACGTGTAGGCCAGACCGGGTAAGGGCGGCAGATTTCCTTTTCCTAAAGGGGGCATTAGTGATTCTGATTCAGCGCTGGTGGGATTTGAACTCGTGTCCCCAGAACGTTAGCCTGGATTACTAGTCCAGTAACATTACCACTACGCCACTGTCTCCCCCCTCCCTGCATGTCATGAGGCAGGGGACAGGGGAAATTGCCATTTTGGAATTCATGGTTGCAGACTTGTGATCTGGTATTTGTCACATTTCCACGGAGCTACTGCACTTCTGGAAAGAATGTGGTCCCTACTGTAAAAGCAATGGGTGGCACAGTGGTTAGCACTGCTGCTTCACAGCTCCAGGGACCTGAGTTCGATTTCAGCCTCGGGTCACTGTTTGTGTGGAGTCTGCATGTTCTCCCCGTGTCTGCGTGGGTTTTCTCCGGGTGCTCCGGTTTCCTCCCACACTCCAAAGTTGTGCTGGTTAGATGCATTGGTCATGCTAAATTGCCCCTTAGTGTCCCGGGATGCGTAGGTTGTCGGGATTAGTGGGGTAAATATGTGGGGTTATATGGGGCCTGGGTGGGATTGTTGTCGGTGCAGACTCAATGGGCCGAATGGCCTCCTTCTGCACTGTAAGGATTCTATAATTCTATGAAAATGTAACCGTACAGGATACTCATGACAAAAATCAGAACCTTGTCGGCAGAAAGAATGGTGTTTCCCCCCTCACCTGATTAATGCCCTTGGTGTTTCATAGAAATTTGCAGCATGGAAGAAGGCCATTTGACCACTCATGTCCACTTGGGTGGACAAATAGCCATCCAACCTCCTCCCACTTTCCGGCTCTTGCTTCATAGCCTTGGAGGTTACGGCACTCTGGGTGCATATCCAAGTAAATGTTGTGAAGGTTTCTGCCTCTGCCACAGGTAGTGAGTTCCAGATTCTTACCGCTCTCTGAATGGAAAATTTCCCTTTGAACCCCGTCTAAACTTCTTCGCTCTCATAAGTCTCTAACTTCCTGGTTATGGACTGTTCAACCAAGAGGAATGGGGCTTCCTTATCTATTTTATCTATACCCCTCAAAGTTTTGTACATTTCCGTTAGGTTTTCCAACAGCTGCTTCTGTTACACACCAAACCCTAGCTGATCCAGTCTTTCCTCAGAACTAAAACTCTCCGTTCAGGCAACACCCCATAATCTCCTCTGCAACATCGCTAGTGCAATCACATCTTTCTGATAGTGAAGTGACCTGAGCTGTGCACAGTACTCATGCTGTGTCCTAACTAGTGTTTGAAACAGTTCCAGCATAACCTTCCAGCTAAAAGCAAAATCCTGAGGATGCTGGAAACAGTTAACGTTTTGAGTACATATGACCCGTCCACAGAGCTGAACAGCTCTTATATCATGTGCCTTGACTAATAATGGCGAGCATCTTGTATGCCGCCTTGACCACTACCTGTCCATCCAATGAGTTCATAAGATATAGGAGCAGAATTAGGCCATTCGGCCCATCGAGTCCACTCCGCCATTCGATCATGGCTGATATGCTCCTCATCCCCATTTTCCTGCTTTCTCCTTATAACCCTTCAACCCATTCCCAACTAAAAATCTGTCTAACTCCCCCTTAAATTTACTCACTGTCCCAGCATCCACCGCACTTTGGGGCAGTGAATTCCACAGATTCACAACCCTTTGGGAGAAGTAGTTTCTCCTCCAACTGTTTTAAATTTGCTGCCCCTTATCCTAAGACTATGACCTCTCGTCCTAGAATGTCCCACAAGAGGAAGCATCCGCTCCACGTCTACTTTCTCCAGACCTTTTATCACCTTGTATACCTCAATTTGATCTCCCCACATTCTTCTAAATTCCTGAGACTATAGGCCTAACTTCAGGCATCTGTGGTGTACACTCCAATGATCCTCTACCTTTCCGTACCGTACCTAGTTAGCCTTCCCCAATGCGTTGCCTCACATTTTGAAGCAGGATTTAATGTTTGCACAGTGAATGACATGCAGTGAAGGCACTTGGATCATCATGGTCAGTTAGAAGTGATTTATTTAGTTTTGTATGATGCACGTTGAGTTCTTGTTTACCTGTGATGTCAAGTACGTAGAGGTCTCCATCATCCATGGGTTGGATAGGAAGCATTGACTAATTTTCTGTTGTTCTGCATCAATGTGATGGCTGGGAAATTTCAGTTGTTCTTGGGACTCATCGCAAAGACTTCCTTCCACTGCCAATCACCAAATGTTTATATTGTAATGAAATCTGATATTCTTAAAGTTTTGATTGTTAGACAGGGAGGGAATGTGAATGATCTAATGTTCTTTGTGTTGTGTAAGACCAACTTCTGATTAATGTCAGGAGAAGATTGAGATAGTCAATATCTTTTCCCAAAGGTAGGGGAGTCTAAAACTAGAGGACATAGGTTTAAGGGTGAGAGGGGAGAGATACAAAAGGGTCCAAAGGGGCAATTTTTTCACACAGAGGGTGGTGAGTGTCTGGAACAAGCTTCCAGAGATAGTAGTAGAGGCGGGTACAATTTTGTCTTTTTAAAAAGCATTCAGACAGTTACATGGGTAAGATGGATATAGAGGGATATGGGCCAAATACGGGCAATTGGGACTAGCTTTGGGGCTTAAAAAAAATTGCGGCATGGACAAGTTGGGCCGAAGGGCCTGTTTCCATGCTGTAAACCTCTATGACACTATGACTGTATAAGTTCTTGTGTTTGCCCAGACTGTCTTATTCTCTTGGGTACAGCAGTACCCACTTCTCTGAAAAAAAATAATGTAGCTTAGTTTCGAAACTTTAACATTTTCTTTTCTTCAAGACCAGTGGAGCATTTTTATACTCCTGGCATTTCCTGATCAGAGTGTGTCATTTCTGTCCGATATGTTGAGTATAAATCTGCTTACATCATGATGACTTTTTTTTTAAAAATCCTTATAGTGCAGAAGGAGGTCATTCGGCCCATCGAGCCTGCACTGAGCACAATCACACCCAGGCCCTATCCCCTTAACCCCACGTATTTACCCTGCTAGTCCCCCGACACTATGGGCAATTTAGCACGGCCAATCAACCTAACCCGCACATCTTTGGACTGAGAGGGGAAACCGGAGCACCCAAAGGAAACCCACGCAGACACGAGGTGAATGTGCAGACTCCACACAGACAGTGACCCAAGCCGGGAATCGAACCCGGGTCCCTGGTGCTGTGAGGCACCAGTGCTAACCACTGTGCCATTCTGGAACATGGAAACAGGAGGAGGCTATCGATCCCCTCTGATGTATCTGCCATTCAGTTCGATCATGATTGAACTATAGCCTGACCCCATTTTCTCACCTTTGATCTATAACCTATGATACATTTGCCTCCCAAAAAACCTGTCAATGTAATTCTTGAAAATTTCTTTTGGTCCAGGATCAGGTGGCACAGTGGTTAGCACTGCTGCCTCTCAGTGCCAGGGACCCGGGTTCGATTCCAGCCTTGGGTGACTGTCTCTGTGTGGAGTTTGCACATTCTCCCCATGCCTGTGTGGGTTTCCTCCAGGCGACACGGTAGCACAGTGGTTAGCACTGCTGCTCACAGCTCTGGGGACCTGGGTTCGAATCCTGGCTTGGGTCACTGTCTGTGCGGAGTCTGCACATTCTCCCCGTGTCTGCGTGGGTTTCCTCCGGTTGCTCCGGTTTCCTCCCCATTCCAAAGATGTGTGGGTTAGGTTGATTGGCCGTGCTAAATTGCCCCTTATTGTCCCGGGATGCGTAGGTTAAAGGGATTAACAGGTAAATAGGGATACGGAGATAGGGTCTGGGTGGGATTGTGGTCGGTGCAGACTCGTAGGGCCGAATGGCCTCTCTCTGCACTGTAAGGTTTCTATGATTCAGATGCTTCTGTTTCCTCCGCAAAGATGTGCAGGTTAGGTGGATTGGCCATGCTAAATTGCTCCTTGGTATCCCAAGATGCGTAGGTTAGGGCTAAATGAGTGAGGTGAAGGGATAGGGTGGGGGTGGGCCTGGGTAAGGTGCTCTGGCGGAGAGTTGGTGCAGACCTGTTGGGCTGAATGGCCTCCTCCGGTTTTTGGGAAGAGTTCCACTCTTTGACGACCCTTTGTGTGGAGTTTTCTAATTTTCCTCCAGGCTGACCTTGTGTTAATTTTAAGATTATATTCCCATATTTGTGATATCCCCTACCAGAGGAAATATGTTTGTATTCACCCCTATAGAAGCCCTATCATTTTAAACATTTCAATTGGGACATAACTCAATTGTATGAACTCGTCAGATTACAGACCAGTCTCTGTAACGTGTCATCGTATTTAATGCTCTGAGTATAAGATTTATTCTGGTGAAACTCTGTTGCACCCTGTGCAAGGGTAATTTGATCGTATAGAACTTCGGTACTACTGAAGAAAGAGACATACTTATGAAGCTTTTGTTTTTTGCACTCATCAGGACAGTTTGCAGGAACACCAATAATAAAAGGAACAACAATTTACTGCATGAGAAGAGTGAGTGCTGATTGGTTGGCAAGTGCACTCTGAAAGTTGGGTATAATATACTCTTGGAGAAATTTGATAGCTTAGCTGTTCTTAACTTGCCCGTGAGTTGAACTATGTAGTTGTTGCCCTGAATTTGTTCTTCGTTATATCCCTGTTGCAGGTATACAAATAATACCCAAGGTTGTGCTTGTGTTCAGAGCCCACTTGTCAACACGCGATTTGATTTGATTTGATTTATTGTCATATTTATTAGTATATGGTGAAAAGTATTGTTTCTTGCAGACAAAGCATACCGTTCATAGAGAAGGAAAGGAGAGAGTTCAGAATGTAGTGTTACTGTCATAGCTAGGGTGTAGAGAAAGATCAACTTAATGCGAGGTAGGTCCATTCAAAAGTCTGATGGCATCAGGGAAGAAGCTGTTCTTGAGTCGGTCGGTACGTGTCCTCAGACTTTTGTACCTTATTGAAGGTGGAAGAGAGAATGTTCGGGGTGCGTGGGGTCCTTGATTATGCCGGCTGCATTTCCGAGGCAGCAGGAAATGTAGACAGAGTCAATGGGTGGGAGGCTGATTTGAGTGATGGACTGGGCTTCGTTCACAGCCCTTTGTAGTTTATTGCTTCTTGGGCAGAGCAGGAGCCATACCAAGCTGTGATACAACCAGAAAGAATGCTTTCTGTGGTGCATCTGGAAAAGTTGGTGAGAGTTGTAGCTGACATGCCAAATTTCCTTAGTCTTCTGAGAAAGTAGAGCGTTGGTGGGGCTTTCTTAAATATTGTGTCAGCACGGGGGGACCAGGACAGGTTGTTGGTGATCTGGACACCTAAAAACTTGAAGCTCTCGACCCTTTCTACTTCGTCCCCATTGATGTAGCCAGGGGCATGTCCTCCACTGCACTTCCTGAAGTCGATGACAATCTCCTTCATTTTGTTGACATTGAGGGAGCGATTACTGTCGCTGCACTAGTTCACCAGATTCTCTATCTCATTCCTATACTCTGCCTCGTCATTGTTTGAGATCCGACCCACTACGGTGGTGTTGTCAGCAAACTTGAATATCGAGTTGGAGGGGAATTTGGCCGCACAGTCATAGGTGTATAAGGAGTATGGTAGGGGGCTGAGAACACAGCTTTGTGAGGCACCGGTTTTGAGGATGGAGGTGGTGTTGCCTATCCTTACTGATTGTGGTCATAGAGTTATAGAGGTTTACAGTATGGAAACAGGCCCTTCGGCCCAACTTGTCCATGCCGCCCTTTTTTTTAAAACCCCTAAGCTAATCCCAATTGCCCTTATTTGGCCCATATCCCTCTATACCCATCGTACCCATGTAACTATCTAAATGCTTTTTAAAAGACAAAATTGTATCCGCCTCCACTATTACCTCTGGCAGCTTGTTCCAGACACTCACCACCCTCTGTGTGAAAAAATTGCCCTCTGGACTTTTGTATCTCTCCCCTCTCACCTTAAACCTATGCCCTCTAGTTTTAGACTCCCCTACCTTTGGGAAAAGATATTGACTATCTAGCTGATCTGTGCCCCTCATTATTTTATAGACCTCTATAAGGTCACCCCTCAGCCTCCTGCGCTCCAGAGAGAAAAATCCCAGTCTATCCAGCCTCTCCTTATAACTCAAACCATCAAGTCCCGGTAACATCCTAGTAAATCTTTTCTTTACTCTTTCTAGTTTAATAATATCCTTTCTATAATAGGGTGACCAGAACTGTACACAGTATTCCAAGTGTGCTCGGCCCCGAAACTGCACGCAAACTCGAGGCGGCGCAGGCGTGTGGTGGGATCCCGCCCGAGCGTTCCCCTGTTCGGACGGAATTCCACATTGGCCCAAAGCCTCAACCCCCCTCCCTGGGTGAGGTGCCCCACAGTCTGAGCCGCCTCGCGGAAATGTCCTCCGTGCCTTTTTCTACCGCGCGGAGGCGTTTCCTGTGCGGGCTGCTGCTGCACACCCTCCACTACCGCCTCCTCGCCTGTCGCCCGGATACACCTGCTGGATCCCCGCTGGAGGTCCCTCTACGGAGGGATCTCCCCCAATTACGTCGGGGACCTGGGGTGGAGGGTGATGCATGCAGCAGTGCCGCACAACCGTAGGGTTCACGGGCTCCGAAGACTGCCCTTTCTGCGGCCTTGTGGAGACCGTGGACCATGTCTATGTTGTGTGTCTTAGGCTGCACTCCCTTTATGTTTTCCTAAAGAACCTTTTATTGATGTTTTGTTTGCATTTCAGTCCCACGCTCCTGATCTACGGACACCGGGTGCGGAGAGGGGAGGGTCGGGATGGCGACCTCCTCGTGAACCTGCTCCTGGGCCTGGCGAAACGTGCCATTTACCGGTCCAGGCAGCGGGCGATCGGGGGGTCATCCATCCTGACTGTCTTCCCCTCTACCGCGGCTACGTTCAGGGCCGGGTGTCCCTGGAGAGGGAGCATGCGGTGTCCACGTGCACGGTTGACGCCTCCCGCGCCCGCTGGGCACCGCAGGGGTTGGGGTGCGTTATCAACCCTGACAATCCCATTTTAATTTGATGTTTTTAAGTTTCCTTTGTACTTTGATTTCTGTTCGGGCTGTTCCCCCTCCTTTTTGGGGAGCTGCCCCTTTTACTTTGTCCTGACTTAATCTGAGTTTGTTTATTTGGTTTGACCTAAAAAGAGGGCAGCCAAAACATCACTTCCTCCCTCTTCTATTCCATCTCTCTCGAGATAAAGGCCACTTTTGGTATCTCTGCCCTTTGCTCTTTTGCTGTTGAGGAAATATTCTGATTTGTCTTTCTTGGGGTTTTGCTTTGGACTGTCGCCCACAAGGAACTGCATTGAGAGTCCAAGCCCATTTCTCTCGACAGTTGAAGGGAAAAGCATTATCAGTGCATCAGTTTGAGCTGGATTCAGCACCGTGTCCCAAAAGTGAACAGGTGAATGTTGTAACTGACATAGCAGATGTAACAAGTTGCTGAATCTTACTCAAGAAAGGCAATTTCCTAGTAGTGGCCTTTAGTGATTCTTCTGGCTCACTTTTACCCCATTCTTCCACCTTTTTGTTCATTATTTCATGCAAACGTTGTTTACTTCCGTCTTTACTTCGAGCCTGCTGCCGTGTGCTCTATCTGAATGACTCACAACGGTCTCCTATTGTTTCAATAAGGAGCTGTTGGCCCCGTCTCTGGTGGTTCTCAGAAGTACTCATTATCTGTCTTGCTACTGAAGTACTAATTAAACTACATCGTTAAAAGAGGGAATCCTTTAACCTTTGCATTGCTCCTCCTGATTGCCTGCAAATTACTTTTAGTTTGCTTTAAGATTGTTTTATTTCTCATTGCCTGTCGGTTTTAGCAAGTTGCCAATTTCTGAGAAATTCTGCTGTACTCATTGGCTCTGCTGGAATTGGCAAATTGCCACAAGTTGGCTAAACCTGGAATTCAAACCTGCTTGGGAAAATTGTTATTTTTATAGCTGTGATTTCTACAAAAGGGAAGTTTCCAATCTAACTTGGGAACCCTGGGGAAAACTGTGGGGCTACATTCTCGTAGGGTGGGTGAGTTAATCTTGTATCACCTGGATGTGCATTTGAGCAAGCAATCCATATCAATGGCAGGAACCATGGGAAGGACTTGTAGAAATGCAAAGGACTTGTAAAATAATTCGATCAGTTAATATTTATCTTTTAAAACAAGAAATCAAGAGCTTTTCTTAAACAAAGGGAAAAGTTCAGTAACACACACAATCCATAGAACCATGGAACATTACAGCACAGAAACAGGCCTTTTGGCCCTTCTTGTCTGTGCCGAACCATTTTTCTGCCCAGTCCCACTGACCTGCACCTGGACCATATCCCTCCACACCCCTCTCATCCATGTACCTGTCCAAGTTTTTCTTGAATGTTAAAAGTGAGCCCGCATTCACCACTTCATCCGGCAGCTCATTCCACACTCCCACCACTCTGTGTGAAGAAGCCCCCTCTAATATTCCCTTTGAACCTTTCACCCTTAACCCGTGTCCTCTAGTTTTTTTCCTCCCCTAGCCGCAGTGGAAAAAGCCTGCTTGCATTCACTCTATCTATACCCATCATAATTTTATACACCTCTATCAAATCTCCCCTCATTCCTTTACCACCCGCCCTTCCATCTCCAATCATGGCGTGCAATTATGAAAATTGCTCCGGATTTCTGTGCTGCCTCAGTTGTTACTAGAGTCTGTAAATTGTAATGAGAGGAATTTAACTTTTGTTCTACAGCAGTAAAATCCTAATTGTTAAGTCACAAGTTTAAGGATGCTTAACTCTAATTTATTCTCCTTGTTCACAATCCTCACTTTACAAAGAGTGACTGTTGATGTGCAGCAACTTGTGCAGTTTGAGTGTAGTTGTGTTAACCTAAGTGCCGACTTTGTGGTACCTTTCTGTCTTTCATCGTTGTGTCTCCAAGTAAGAAGTCTCACAACACCAGGTTAAAGTCCCAACAGGTTCATTTGGAGTTTGAAGGCGCTTGAGACTCCAAACAAACCTGTTGGACTTTAACCTGGTGTTGTGAGACTTCTTACTGTGCCCACCCCAGTCCAACGCCGGCATCTCCACATTGTGTCTCCAAGGGCATGGCTGCTTCCCACTGAGTGGTCTGCTAACACGCGTTTTTGGAATTGTGTTCTTTTTATTAAAATCTGAGACACGGTTTATCCTCTTTCCGTCCCCTTATGGAGGTGTTCACTCGTGCTGAGGCGTGATTTCACAGCTATTGGGTCCCTTTGAAGTATTTTGAATAAATTGGTGTAAAAAGACATTCAGCCTAACCCTTGCTAATGGAACGTGGAATTAAGATATTCAAATTGAGGAGTTTTGATTGTGCCATTTCCTCTCTCTCTTATTGCTGGGAGGTGGCGTGTTGATGGTGGAGGGAGTGAATGTTTGCGGATTCAGTGCCAATCAAGCCGGCTGCTTTGTCCTGGATTATGTTGAGTTTCTTGGGTGTTGTTGGAGCTGCACCCGTTCAACTGGGGACTATTCCATCACACTCCTAACTTGTGCCCTGGAGATGATAGACGGGCTTTGGGGAGTTAGGAGGTGAGTTACTCGCCACAGAATTCCTAGCCTCTGACCTACATAGAACATAGAATCCCTACAGTGCAGAAAGAGGCCATTCGGCCCATCGAGTCTACACCGACCACAATCCCACCCAGGCCCTACCCCCATATCCCGACATATTTACCCACTAATCCCCCTAACCTATGCATCTCAGGACACTAAGGGGCAATTTTTTTAGCATGGCCAATCAACCTAACCCGCACGTCTTTGGACTGTGGGAGGAAACCGGAGCATCCGGAGGAAACCCATGCAGACACAAGGAGAACGTGCAAACTCCACACAGTCAGTGACCCAAACCGGGAATCGAACCTGGGTCCCTGGTGCTGTGAAGCAGCAGTGCTAACCACTGTGCTACTGTGCCGCCCCTGTTCTTTTAACCAAAATATTCATATGGCTAGTCCAGTTCAGTTTCTGGTCAAGTGTTTCGATGTCAGAGGTCATAAACTTGAAAGAGAAAAGACTTGTAAAATGCTGCTACATAAATGCAACAACCAGATGTCTCAAAGTACTTTACAGCCTATAAATTACTTTTGAAGCTCAGTAGGGAACGTGCATCATAATGTAGGAAACTCAGCAGCCAGTTTCCACACAGCTAGCTCCCAGAAACAGTGTTTGAGATGATGGCCTGTTGATCTGTTTCTATAATGTTGATTGAGAGGTAAATATTAGCCCGGACACCGGGAATAACTCCCCCTGTTCTTCTTCAACACAGTGACACCCATCTGAGATGGTGAGCAAGGGCTTCAGCTGAACATTGCATCCAAAAGACAGCACCTCTGACAGTGTAGCACACCCTCAGTACAACACTGGCATATCGCCCTTCATTTTTCTGCTCAGCGTCTGGAGTGGGACTTGAACCGTCAACCTTCTGACTCTGAGGTGCTAGCATTACCGACAGTGTTACAGAAAAATAAATAGAGGAAAAATGAAGAAATTACTTGACACAGGTTGTAGTGACTTGGAACACCCCATCTGAAAGGGTGATGTAATCAGAATTCCGAACGTTCAAAAGGCAATTGGGTGTATATTTCACACAAACTAATTTGCAGGTTTATGGGGAAAAGCTTGGGTGTAGGACTAAATTGGACAGCCCTTTGCAAGAGCCAGCATAGGTATCACAGGCTGAATGACTACATAAATGATCCAACTTGGCCTCCTCCAGAGGTCCCTAGCATTCACAGATACCAAATTCACTTCACTCCACATGATCTCAAAAAAATAGCTGGAACTGGATGCTGCAAAGGCTATGGCCTTTACAATATTCTGGCACTAGTACATAGACTTGTGCTCCAAGTCAAGCTGTTCCAGTACAGCTCCATGTCTGGCACCCACACTGCAATGTGGAAAAGAGCCCAGTTTGAGTCCTATACTCAAACTGCAGGACAAATCTAATCGGCCAATTACCACCCCATCAGTCTACTCTCAGTCATCAGGCAAGTGATGGAAGGGATCATCAACATAGCTATCAAGTGGCACTTGCTTAACAGCCTGCTCAGTGGCGCTGGTTTGGGTTCCGCCAGGGTCACTCAGCTCCTGACTTCATTGTAACCTTGGTTCAAACATGGACAAAAGACCTGCAGTCCTGAGGTGAGAGTGACTGTTGACATCTAGACAGCATTTGACCTGGTATGGCATTAAGGAGTCCTAGCAAATCTGGAGCTAATGGAAAATGGGAGGGGGGGGTGGGAGAGCTCTCTGCTGTTTCGAGTCAGATCTGGCACAAAGGAAGATGGTTGTTATGGTTGGAGATGAATCACCTCAGCTGCAGGACATGACTGCACAAGTTCCTCAGGGTAGTGTCCTCGGCCCAATCATCTTGAGCTGCTGCATCAATGACTGTCCTTCCTCCGTAAGATCAAAAGTGGAGATGTTCACTGATGCTTCATCACCGTTTATGACTCCTCAGGGACTGAAGCGGTCCATGTCCAAATGCAGCACGATCTGGACAATATCCAGGCTTGGGTTGACAAGTGGCAAATAGTATTCACGCCACACACGTGCCAGGCAGTGACCCATCTCCAGCGAGAGAATCTAACCATTGCCCTTGACATTCAATATCATTAACATTAGGCAGAAGGCTAAAGAGCAGGACCTCAAAGGTAGTAATTTCTGGACTACCGGTGCCACCTGTTAGTGAGAGTAGGAATAGGAAGATTAGGCAGATGAATGCGTGGCTTGAAAGCTGGTGCAGGGGGCAGGGATTTAGATTTTTGGATCATTGAGATCTCTTCTGGGGAAGGGCTGATCTGTTCAAGAGGGCTTGATCACACCTGAACTGGAGGGGGACTAACATCCTGGCGGGGAGATTTGCTAGAGCCACTCAGAAGGGTTTAAACTAATTTGGCAGGGAGGTGGGACCCAAAGCAGTAGGGAGACAGAAGAGAAGGTTGAGCACAGCACAGAAGTTAAAGAGAGCACATTAAGTAGTAAAAGCAGTGTCAGTAATCCTAGTCATGATGTGGAGATGCCGGCGTTGGACTGGGGTAAACACAGTAAGAAGTTTAACATAAACCTGTTGGACTTTAACCTGGTGTTGTTAAACTTCTTACTGAGTAATCCTAGTACCAGACAGATCATACAGAAGCAAGAGAGAGAGCAAGGGAAGTCCAGATTAAACTGCATTGATTTCAATGCAAGAGGTCTGACGGGCAAGGTAGATGAACTCAGGGCATTGATGGGTACGTGGGACTGGGATATTATAGCAATTACTGAAACATGGCAAAGGGAGGGACAGGACTGGCAGCTTAATGTTCCAGGGTACAGATGCTATAGGAAAGATAGAACAGGAGGTAAGAGAGGAGGGGGAGTTGCACTTTTCATTAAGGAAAATATCACGGCCGTACTGAGAGGGGATATATCCAAGGGTTCGCCCACTGAGTCTATATGGGTAGAACTGAGAAATAAGGAGGGGGAAATCACTTTGATAGGGTTATACTATAGGCCCCCGAATAGTCAGTGGGAAATTGAGGAGCAAATATGTAAGGAGATTACAGATAGCTCCAAGAAAAATAGGGTGGTAATAGCAAGGAATTTTAACTTTCCCAACATTGACTGGCATAGCCATAGTATTAGAGGCTTGGATGGAGAGAAATTTGTTGAGTATTCAGGAGGAATTTCTCATTCAGTATGTGGATGGCCCGACTAGAGAGGGGGCAAAACTTGACCTCCTCTTGGGAAATAAGGAAGGGCAGGTGACAAAACGTTAGTGAGGGATCACTTTGGGAGCAGTGACCATAATTCCATTACTTTTAAGATAGCTATGGAGAATGATAGGTCTGGCCCACAAGTTAAAATTCTGAATTGAGGCAAGGCCAATTTTGATGGTATCAGGCAGGAACTTTTAAAAGTTAATTGGGAGAGTCTGTGGGAAGGCAAAGAGACGTCTGGTAAGTGCGGGGCTTTCAAAAGTGTTAACCCGGGTTCAGGGTAAGCACATTCCTCTTAGAGTGAAGGGCGTGGCTGGTAGAATTAGGGAACTCTGGATGACTCGGGATACTGAGGTCCTGATCAAGAAGAAGGAGGCACATGACAGGCATAGGCAGCTGGAATCAACTGGATCCCTTGAAGAGTATAGAGGGTATAGGAGTAGAGTTAAGAGAGAAATCAGGAGGGCAAAAAGGGGACACAAAATTGTTTTGGCAGATAAGGCAAAGGAAAATCCAGAGAGCGTCTACAAATACATAAAGGCCAAAAGAGTAACCAGGGAGAGAGTAGGACCCCATAAGGATCGACAAGGTAATCGATGGGCGAGATCCTAAATGAATACTTCTCATTAGTATTCACCGTTGAGAAAAGCATGGATGTTAGGGAACTTGGGGAAATAAGTAGTGATGTCTTGAGGAGTGTACATATAACAGAAGGAGGTGCTGGAAATCTTAAAGCACATCAAGGTAGATAAATCCCCGTGACCTGTCTAAGTGTATCCCAGGACACTGGGAGGCTAGGGAGGAAATTGTGGGTCCCCTAGCAGAGATATTTGAATCATCGATAGTCACAGATGAGATGCCTGAAAATTGGAGAATGGCAAATGTTGTGCCTTTGGTTAAGAAGGGCTGCAGGGAAAAGCCTGGGAACTACAGGCCAGTGAGCCTCACGTCTGTAAGGCTCACAGTTGTTGGAAGGTATTTTGAGAGACAGGATCTACAGGCATTTAGAGAGGCAAGGACTGATTAGGGACAGTCAGCGTGGCTTTGTGACTGGAAAATCATGTGTCGAGTTTTTTGAAGGGGTAACCAAGAAGGTAGATGAGTGCAGTGCAGTTGATGTTGTCTACATAGACTTTAGCAAGGCCTTTGACATGGTACCACATGGTAGGTTGCTGCATAAGGTTAAATCTCACGGGATCCAGGGTGAGATAGCCAAATGGATACAAAATTGGCTTGATGACAGAATAAGAAATTTCACAACACTAGGTTAAAGTCCAACAGGTTTATTTGGTAGCACAAGCCACTAGCTTTCGGAGTGCTGCCCCTTCATAAGGTGAGTGGGAGTTCTGTTCACAAACAGTGCTCCGAAAGCTAGTGGCTTGTGCTACCAAATAAACCTGTTGGACTTTAACCTGGTGTTGTGAGACTTCTTACTGTGCCAGTCCAACGCCGGCATCTCCACATCTTGATGACAGAAGCCAGAGGGTGGTTGTAGAGGGTTGTTTTTCAAACTGGAGGCCAGTGGTGTGCCTCAGGGATTGGTGATGGGTCCACGGTTATTTGTCATTTATATTAATGATTTGGGTGAGAATTTAGTAGGCATGGTTAGTAAGCTTGCAGATGACACCAAGATTGGTGGCATAGTGGACAGTGAAGAAAGTTATCTCCGATTGCAACGGGAACTTGATCAATTGGGCCAGAGGGCTGATGAATGGCAGATGGAGTTGTAATTTAGATAAATGCAAGGTGATGCATTTTGATAGATTGAACCAGGGTACGACTTACTCAGTTAATGGTGGGGCGTTGGGGAGAGTTATAAAACAAAGTCATCTGGGGTAAGTGTTCATAGCTCCTTGAAAGTGGAGTCACAGGTGGACAGAGTGGTGAAGAAGGCATTCGGCATGCTTGGTTTCATTGGTCAGAACATTAAATACAGTAGTTGGGACATCTTGTTGAAGTTGGACAAGACATTGGTCAGGCCACACTTGGAATACTGTGTACAGTTCTGGTCACCCTATTATAGAAAGGATATTATTAAACTAGAATGAGTGCAGAAAAGATTTACTAGGATGCTACCGGGACTTGAGTTATAAGGAGAGGCTGGATAGACTGGGACTTTTTTCTCTGGAATGTAGGAGCCTGAGGGGTGATCTTATAGAGGTCTATAAAATAGTGAGGGGCATAGATCAGCTAGATAGTCATTATCTTTTCCCAAAGGTAGGGGAGTCTAAAACTAGAGGGTGTAGGTTTAAAGTGAGAGGGGAAAGATACAAAAGGGTCCAGAGGGGCAATTTTTTCACACAGAGGGTGGTGAGTGTCTGAACCGAGCTGCCAGAGGCAGTAGTAGAGGCAGGTCCAATTTTGTCTTTTAAAAAGCGTTTAGGCAGTTACATGGGTAAGATGGTAATAGAGGGATATGGGCCAAATGCGGCAATTGGGATTAGTTTAGTGGTTTTTTTAAAAAAAAGGGACGGCATGGACAGGTCGGGCCAAAGCGCCTGTTTCCATGCTGTAAACCTCTATGACTTTTGCATCACTGTATCCTCCACAGTGGGGACGGCACGGTGGCACAGTGGTTAGCACTGCTGCCTCACAGCGCCAGGGACCTGGGTTCAATTCCCGGCTTGGGTCACTGTCTGTATGGAGTTTGTACATTCTCCCCGTGTCTGCGTGGTTTCCACCGGGTGCGCCGGTTTCTTCCCACAGTCTGAAAGACATGCGGGTTAGGTGCATTGACCCAAACAGGTGCCGGAGTGTGGCGACTGGGGGAATTTCATAGTAACTTCATTGCAGTGTTAATGTAAGCCTTACTTGTGACTAATAAATAAATTTTAACAATCAACATCCTGGGGGTTACCATAGACAAGAAACTGAACTGGACTAGTCCTATAAATAATATGGGCACAAGAGTAGGTCAGATGCTAGGAATCCTATGGCGAGTAACTCTCCTCTTGACTCCCCATAGCCTGTCCACCATCTACAAGGCATTAGTTAGGATCGAGATGGAATACTGTCCATTTTCTTGGATGCGTGCAGCTCCATCAACACTTAAAACTCAACACCATCAAAGACCAAAGCAACTTGTTTGCTACCCAAAGCAACTTTTTTTCTCGAGGGGCCAGATGGCCTACTCCTGCTCCTGGTTCTTATGTTCTAACAGCACTGCGGGTGTACCTATACTACATGGACTGCAGTGGTTCAAGAAGGCAGCTCACTTTCACCTTGTCAAGGGCAACATTTACTCCCTCCATCACCGATGCACAGTGGCAGCCGTGTGCACCATGAGAAGATGCACTGTAGAAACTCAGTAAGACTCCTTCAACCTTCCAAACCCATGACCACTGCCATCTATAATGACAAGGGCAATAGAAGCAGGGGAACACCGCCACCTAGAAATTCTCCACCAAGTCACACACCATCCTGACTTGGAATTATATCACCTTTCCTTCATTGTCACTGGGTCACAATCCCGGAACTCCCTCCCTTCTTTGAGGACATTACGAGCGCGGTGGACAACGAGGTACCGGTGGATGTGGTTTATCTGGATTTCCAGAAGGCATTCGACAAAGTGCTGCACAAAAGGCTGCTGCGTAACATAAAGGTGTATTAGCATGGATAGGGGATTGGTTAACTAACAGAAAGCAAAGAGTGGGGGTAAATGGGTGTTTTTCTGGTTGGCGATCAGTGACTAGTGGTGTGCCTCAGGGATCAGTGTTGGGACCACAGTTGTTTACGATGTACATAGATTATTTGGAATTGGGCACCAAGTGCAGTGTGTCAAATTTCGCAGATGACACTAAGCTGGGTGGAAGAGCAAAGTGTGCAGAGGACGCTGAACGTCTGCAAAGGGATATAGATAGTTTAAGTGTGTGGGAAATGGTCTGGCAGATGGAGTGCAATGTTGGTAAATGTGAGGTCATCCATTTTGGTCGGAATAACAGCAAAATGGACTATTATTTAAATGGTAAAAGATTGCAGCATGTTGCTGTGCAGAGGGACCTGGGTGTCCTTGTGCAAGAATCACAAGGAGTTGGTTTGCAGGTGCAGCAGGTAATTAAGAAAGCAAATGGAATTTTGTCCTTCATTGCTAGAGGGATGGAGTTTAAAAACAGCGAGATTATGTTGCAGCTGTATAAGGTGCTGGTGAGGCCACACCTGGAGTACTGTGCACAGTTTTGGTCTCCTTTCTTGAGAAAGGATATACTGGCACTGGAGGGGGTGCAGAGGAGATTCACCAGATTGATTCCGGAGTTGAGAGGGTTGGCTTATGAGGAGAGACTGAGTAGACTGGGGCTATACGCATTGGAATTCAGAAGGATGAGGGGAGATCTTATAGAAACATATAAGATTATGAAGGGAATAGATAAGATAGAAGCAGGGAAGTTGTTTCCACTGGCAGGTGAAACTAGAACTAGGGGGCATGGCCTCAAAATAAGGGGAAGCAGATTTAGGACTGAGTTGAGGAGGAACTTCTTCACAAAGGGTTGTGAATCTGTGGAAATCCCTGCCCAGTGAAGCAGTTGAGGCTACCTCATTGAATGCTTTTAAGGCAAGGATAGATAGATTTTTGAACAGTAAAGGGATTAAGGGTTATGGTGAGCGGGTGGGTAAGTGGAGCGGAGTCCACAAAAAGATCAGCCATGATCTTATTGAATGGCGGAGCAGGCTTGAGGGGCCAGATGGCCTCCTGCTCCTAGTTCTTATGTTCTAACAGCACTGCGGGTGTACCTGGACTACATGGACTGCCGTGGTTCAAGAAGGCAGCTCACTTTCACCTTGTCAAGGGCAGTAAATGCTAGCCTAGCGTTTATTCATCCCACCAGCGAATAAAAAATAATGGCCTTTCCTTGAAATGACAGAATGTTGCAAGGCAAATCCATGTTTTCCTCGGGTATGTTGGCAGATCCTGGGTGGCACAGTGGTTAGCACTGTTGCCACATAGCGCCAGGGATGCGGGTTCAATTCTAGCCTCGGGTGATTGTCTGTGTGGAGTTTGCACATTCTCCTGTGTCTTTGTGGGTTTCCTCCTGGTGGTGTGGCCACACTCTAAAGATGGACGGGTTAAGTTGACTGGCGGTGGTAAATTGCCCCTTCATGTCAGGGGGACTAGCAGGGTACGTACATGGGGTTATGGGGATATATTGGTGGGATTGCTGTCGGTGCAGCCTCAATGAACCAAATGGCCTCCTGCACTGTCGTGATTCTATAACTTATTCAGAAAGGGGGCAAATTCGCACCCCCCCCCCCCATTCTTCCTTCAGTGTATTTTCTCGACCTGACCCTTGTGACCTGTCGTGTGTATCGCTTGTACCGACACTCCAATCAGAGCCCTCCAATATAGCTCTTCAAGATTGTGAAGGAGCAAGTTGCATTTTAAAAAGCTGGTGCAAATGTCCAGGACGGAATACTGGAAGTGGAACTCTCCAAGTGGACTTTTGTTGTTTGCCTTCTAGAACTTCAGGTGAAGAGGTGAAGGTGTGTTCAACTTTTCATTGCGCCTGGGATTTTCACAGTAACTTCATTGCCATCTTAATGTAAGCCTACTCGTGACACTAATAGATAAAACTTTTAAGCTTTGTGTTTGACAGTATTGTATTATTTGCTGGGGAGAGATTTGTGACCCCTTTCAGTGGATCTCAGGTTGAACTTCTCTTCTGAGCCTGTGGATCTGGGTTGCCTCGCAATACATTTTAGAGGGACTATTTCTGAATCTTGAGGTTTATGGATCAGTCATTATAATCTAAGGCTTATTTTTCTAAGGAAATTAGCTACAAATGAATGATTAAATGAGTTAAAGAACAGGCACGGCTTCAGATCATTTTTCAAACTGGAGCATGTCGTTAAAACAAATCTGATTCAAGCGTAACATTTATTGGCAAAGCAGCTGTCCCATCAGAATTTAGCTTAGATTTTTCCATTGTTTTGTCTGGTGTATATTCTAATGAACTATAATTAGCAGATGATCAGATTTCATTCAGTGTTCAAACAAGGCAGTGGCACTGACAATCCATGTAATTAAATTCCGAGTGTAAATGGTAGTGACTGACTTTGATGTGCCCAGAGTAACCTGACATGTGCCACATAGCCTGCTGATGGTGGTCACTCGAAAAGCCAGAAGTACAATGTGTAATTTTGTTTCTCGTGCCTCCCTACAGAGATGAGGAGGAATTTCCTCAGCCAGAGAGTGGTGAATCTGTGGAACTCTTTGCCGCAGAGGGCTGTGGAGGCCGGGTCACTGAGTGTCCTTAAGACAGAGATAGATAGGTTCTTGATTAATAAGGGGATCAGGGGTTGTGGGGAAAACACAGGAGAATGGGGATGAGAAAAATGATGTGGAGATGCCGGCGTTGGACTGGGGTAAGCACAGTAAGAAGTCTCACAACACCAGGTTAAAGTCCAACAGGGTTATTTGGTTGCACAAGCCACAAGCTTGTGCTACCAAATAAACCTGTTGGACTTTAACCTGGTGTTGTGAGACTTCCTACGATGAGAAAAATATCAGCCATGATTGAATGGCGGAGCAGACTCGATGGACCGAGTGGCCTAATTCTGCTCCTATGTCTTGTCTTTCATCTTTGATCATTGGTACATTATTGAGTGTCCTTGGAGTGCTGACCCTTGTCTTGTTTCTCAGAGATGTCTCTACCAACCAGAATAGTTTGGTACACGGGAGCAACAGGGGCAGTTTGAGCTCAAGGCCATGTTTCCACTCAGTATTATAGGCTGAGGAAAGATCGAACTGAGCTTGCGATGAAATCCAGCCTCAATGTTTGTGCTGGCAGCAAGGCCTTGTTCTCTGCAACTATGTTGGGGACCAAAGCCAGCCTGATCTTGGGGAAGGGATGAGTTGTTCGTAGGGCTCATTTTTAAATGAATGAGTCGCTTTCAGAGGTTATAGGTTGTACAGAGCAGTGAAGTGGAGCTGTAGCTCCCAGGGTCAGCTGCTGGCTTTTCTGGTTTTGTAAGAAGTCTCACAACACCAGGTTAAAGTCCAACAGGTTTATTTGGTAGCAAAATCCACAAGCTTTCGGAGCGCTGCTCCTTCATCAGGTGAGTGGGAGTTGTGTTCACAATCAGGGCATATAAAGACCCAAACTCAATTTACAAGATAATTGTTGGAATGCGAGTCTTTACAGGTAATCAAGTCTTAAAGGTACAATGTTAGTGGAGAGAGGGCCAAGCACAGGTTAAAGAGATGTGTATTGTCTCCAGACAGGACAGTTAGTGAGATTTTGCAAGCCCAGGCAAGTCATGGGGGCTTTCCTGGTTTTGGCAGGTCTATTACCATCATCTCGTGCCAGATTTGGGGAAATGTGGCCATTCTCCACCACATTTGAGAACACTGCACAAACTTTTACAGCAGCTAGTTTCTGAGGTCCCATAATTGGAACTGTTATGAATGACCAATTCATATCTTTAATGATGGTGATTGAGATGGTGCCAGCTGAGACACTGGCAAAATCCTCATCATGAATAGCACTATGGAATTTTTATATTCATCTAAAGACCTTTCTTTGTAGATTTAAATTGATCCAAAGTTGATATCAGGAAATTTCTAGGCATGCCGAGAATAAATGAGGACTTTTGAAAGTATGGGATTTAATTTACTTCTGCACAGATTAGGATCTCTCCCAGAAATTGATGGACTTTAGGCACAAGAATGAGCAAAGCACATCTAATTTCTGCACCAGTGTCTTCTAGATAACTTCTGTTCTACATAACCTACGCGCAATATGTGAAAACAGCTTGGAATCCCTGCCATAGAAACTACATCTATTGCATTTCCTTCACCTACCCAATTGGACTGGGCTTCAATAATTATTACACTTGCCCTTCATAGATTTCCTAAATGAGGCTGTGCTTATTTTTAGCATGAAGGTATTTAGTTTCTACCCATCGAGAGAGGTTATTTAAAATAAATTTTGATGCAAGTGCATCAAGGTGTGGCTCAGGAGCTTGGTAAAATGTCACAAAATCTGTCCTTATTTCTCTGTACAGCCATCATCCTCTGAGAGGATTCCTTCCTTCAGAAGAGAACTAGACACTTCCAGTGTGTGTTAGCTGGGATTAGGAGAATTTATAGGTTACTTCATTCAGTCTCCTTTATTAGCTAAGTGGGTTAGAGAGGAATTTCTCCAAAGCTTTTCTTAAATTGACCTTTTGTTTCTTGCCTCTCCCAGGAGGTGGTGCAGTAGAGGGTGGGTTAATGTTTGCGTAGTTTTGTGTTCTCTTGTAGGGGTGGACTTCATGGACCGGATGGCGCCTCTAGCCTTTTTTTACTGTCCTTGCTGGTATATGTACACTACCAAATAATTTTCAACTTGGGGTGACACTAGTATTGCATTGGCTTGGATGTTTACCATGGAATTTGCAGATGTATTGTGAAGTGAGCCAGACATTGCAGACATTCCATTGACAGGGATTATTCTGTCTTTTGTCCAGATTGCTGAGAGTTTCAACGCAGCAGTTAATTTTAGGTATAAGGAATGCAGTTTGAAATACATTGGTTTATAATATTAGCAACCAAAAATTGAAGTTTAATTTTATATTCACAGAACGCTTATTCATTTGTCTCCTGCTGTTTGCAAGCTTTGGGTTATGAATAATATAAATGAAAAGCTGAGAATGAACGACTGAAGGAATGCATGTCTGGTGTACACGATGCTACAGCTTGCTTATCCTCCCTGAAGACATTGCCCTCACCCATAGGGGCAATGAGATCCTTGTTTCAATCAGTTGACTAAGGTTGAGACACTCCCAGCACTGCACCTGGTATACCCTTTTCCTGACCCACAGTCACACCGTACAGGCAAACTATCTCCCTTTCCTCACCACAGTATTTGAATGTGTTCATAGAAATCATAGAAACCCTACAGTACAGAAAGAGGCCATTCGGCCCATCGAGTCTGCACTGAACACAATCCCACCCAGGCCCTACCCCCATATCCCTACATATTTTACACGCTAATCCCTCTAATCTACACATCCCAGGGCACTAAGGGGCAATTTTAACATGGCCAATCAACCTAACCCGCACATCTTTGGACTGTGGGGGGAAACCGGAGCACCCGGAGGAAACCCACGCAGACACGAGGAGAATGTGCAAACTCCACACAGGCAGTGACCCAAGCCGGGAATCGAACCCAGGACCCTGGAGCTGTGAAGCAGCAGTGCTAACCACTGTGCTACCGTGCCGCCCCTTCCAGATCCATGCATCTTGTTGCCTTCCAGATCCATGCATCTTTTTCCTGCAGCTCTATGTTGGAACCCTTCCAATCAGGTTTCTGCCCCTGCCACAGCACTGCCACAGCCACGTCCAAAGTCACAACGTGGCTGTTCCTCTGTGCCTTTCTCCACCTTCAGTCTTAATAAAACATGCTGGATTCCACATGTATGTTGATAAAATCTAGCTCTACCTAATTACCCATGCGCTCGATCCAACCACTACGTCTGTGTTGTCATGTTGCCTGTCCAAGCTGAAATTTCTTCCAACTCAATATTGGCAGCCCAAAGCCACTTTTCTGTTCTCAAGCCACTGATTCTATTCCTCTTTAATCTAGGTGATTTGTAACATTGGAACTTTCTCTAACCCTGAACTGAGCTTCCAATCCTATATCCACTCTATCACTGCCTACAGCTGCCTTCTTAATATCACCTGTCTTCACCCCTGCCTCAGACTAACTGACGCTGCAAATCTTATCCATACTTCTGTTGTCAGTGGGCTCTATTGTTCCAATGCACATCTCGGCTGACCAACTCACACCTTCCATAAACTTGACCTCATCCAAGGTTTTGCTGCCCATATGCTAATTCTCAGCAGGTTCACTCATTACCCTTCTGCTAATTCAGCTACATCGGTTCCTGGTCTGACAGTGCCTTAACTAGACTAGACTTGACTCATACCTAGAAAGGACGAGTTGTCTTATGAGGAAAGGTTGGACAGGCTAGGCTTGTATGCACTGGAAGTTTAGAAGAGTAAGAGGTAACTTGGTTGAAGCATAAGCTTCTCAAGAGTGTTGACAGAGTGGATGTGGAGAGAGAATGCTTCCTCTTGTTGGATAATCTAGATCCAAAGGTCTCTGCTTAAAAGTAAGAAGTTTAATACAGAAGATAAGGAATTTGTTTGGAGGGTTGAGTCTCAGGAACCCTCTTCCTCAAAAGGCAGTGGAAGCAGGGTCTTTGAATATTTTTAAGGCAGAGCGAGATAGATTCTTGATGAGCAAAAGGGTGAAAGGTTATTGGGGGTAGGTGGGAATGTGAATTTGAAATTACAATCAGATCAGCCATGATCTTAGCGAATGGCAGAGCAGGCTCAAAGAGCTGATTGACTTCCTCCTAACGTATGTTCCATTTTTAACAAAAATTAATTATTGTTTTAATCATTTCATGCTCTCTCCCCCTCCCTATCCCTGTGATCTCCTCCAACCCTTTCAAGATATCTGAACTCCTCCGGCCACTTGACCTCTGGCTTCCATCCCTTCGCCATTAGTAGTTGTGCCTTAAGCCGTTTCAGCCCTAAGCTCTGAATCCTTATCTATAAGCACCTCTGTCTCCTTATAAGGCTGTTCTTGAAACCTCCCTTTGATTAAGCTCTTGGACACGCATCCTACTCTTCCCCCTTTTGATTCAATATCAATTGTTCCACAGCTTCACACTCCATTTAAATACCATGGGGCATTTTCCTGTATTAAAGGTGCAGTGTAACTGTAACCTGTAAAAGCCAAATACTGCAGATGCTGGAATCGGAAACGAGAACAGAAAATGCTGGAAAATGTCAGATGGCATCTGTGGGGAGGGAATAGAGTAAGAAGTTTAACAACACCAGGTTAAAGTCCAACAGGTACAAAGATGCAAGAAAGCAGACAAGATACTGAAACCTGTTGGACTTTAACCTGGTGTTGTTAAACTTCTTACTGTGTTTACCCCAGTCCAACGCCGGCATCTCCACATCGGGAGGGAATAGAGCCAACGTTTCGAGTCTGGATGACCGTTCGTCAGAGCCAGATTTTCCAGCATTTTCCGTTTTTGTTGCTATGTAACTGTTGTTTGAACTTGCAACCGGCTGACTCGAGGTTGATTTGACTGTTCTCTGGAACCTTGTCTAAGCAACATTCATTTTCTGGCTTGCTACAGGGGCAAGCTGCACTATGTCTTTGAATCCTCCCACCAGCAATGACGCGTGCCTGAGCATTGTGCACAGCCTGATGTGCCATCGGCAAGGTGGGGAGAATGAGACCTTTGCTAAGCGCGCCATTGAGAGTTTAGTGAAGAAGCTCAAAGAAAAGAAAGATGAATTGGACTCACTGATTACTGCCATTACAACCAATGGATCGCACCCCAGCAAGTGTGTCACAATCCAGCGGACCCTAGATGGGCGACTCCAAGTAAGTACAAATCTGACCTGTAGTTTTATACCGATGCTGTTCACTTAAAATACTTCTGTGTTTCACAACATTACTTCTTAAAAGTGTGGTGGCTTTACAGCAGCTATTCTGGGACAGCAGTACAGTAAACCACAACAACCATTAGATGGATGGCTAGTTGAACTATATTCGGTGGTATTTGTGGAGAGAGAAGTGTTAATGATGAACACAGGTATAACGTCCTCCTCGATCACCTCTGACAACCCCTCCCGTCCCCTTCCCAAGGCACCTTTCTGTTAAGCAGATTGAAACAGTGATTTACTAATACTACTTTCAATATGGTATTCCACACTCGCTGCTCCCGGCCTGGTGGTCTGTATGTTGCGGAAACCAAATGCAGACTGGTTGACCACTCTGCGGAACATCTTCATTCAGTGCTCAAACGTGGCCTGGAGATTCCTATCACTCGCCATTTAAATTCTACACCTTGCTCCCACAGTCACGTTTCTGTCCTCGGCCTCCTGTAGTGTTCCGATGAAGCTCATGTAAGCTGAAGGATTGGCATGCATCTTTAATTTACCACTAATTTATCAATAATTTTAGATCGTAATCTCTACCCCATTGTGTCGTGACCAAGGATTGTCGGAAGGTTGGACTGAAGCATCAAGGGGAATGGGACTCGGGTGTCAGGTAGAATGTTTTGGGAAGAAAGTGAAGAGTTTTACTTTATTGGATGGCACGGTGTGGAGGGGGGAGCGGGGTGGGGAGAGGTGGTCATCGATTTGTTAAATCCTCACTAAGTGAGGGAGGAGGCCAGATATATTCCTTCAGAGTAGTTGAAGCATGGAATGTTTAGCCATGTGGAGTGATCGAGGCATCGATTGAGGGAAGCATGAATAAATATTTGAAGCAGAGAAGATACTGGGTTAGCATAGAGTGCTGTGCTAGGTTTGTTCTGATCACGAGTTGGCACGGAAATGTTGACCTAACTCATCCAGATTCCGTGTGCTTGTATTCATATCATAGAATCATAGAACCCTACAGTGCAGAAAGAGGCCATTCGGCCCATTGAGTCTGCACCGACCACAATCCCATCCAGGCCCTACCCCCATATCCCTATATATTTTATCCACTAATCCCTCTAACCTACGTATCTCAGGAAACTAAGGGGCAATTTTATCATGGCCAATCAACCTAACCTGCACATCTTTGGACTGTGGGAGGAAACCGGAGCACCCGGAGGAAACCCACGCAGACACGAGGAGAATGTGCAAACTCCACACAGACAGTGACCCGAGCCGGGAATCGAACCCAGGCCCCTGGAGCTGTGAAGCAGCAGTGCTAACCACTGTGCTACCGTGCCGCCCCCACAATTGTTTCCTCCAGCCTCTTCATTCATTTACCTATCGAACCTAATTCTTAAATGTTAACATGATCTCTGCTTCAGTTACTGATCTCAAAGTGCACTCCAGGACTCGATAGTCTGTATTTTTTTTGTTAAGTAAAATGTTTTCTTTCTTTCTGTCCTTGATCTCTTCAATCCGATATCTTTCCCTTTTGTTCTAGACCCTTTGACTACTCAACTGTCTCTTTCTACCTACCCCATCTGATCCCTTTTAAAATTTTAAAGTCTTAGATAATGTTCATTCCGCGTAAGTGTCGGGCAGTGACCGTTTCCAGCAAGAGAGAATCTAACCATCTCCCTTTGATGATCCCAAAAGAGAAAATGCTGGAAAATCTCAACAGGTCTGGCAGCATCTGTAAGGAGAGAAAAGAGTCGACGTTTCTTTGTCGAAGCTTTGACAAAGCGTTTTCTCTTTTGGTTTAAGACTCCAGCATCCGCAGTCATTTGCTTTTATCCCTTTGATGTTCAATGGTATCAAAATCCTGGAGGGTTGTCATTGGCCAAAAAAATTAACTGAACGAACCATTTAAATACTGTGGCTACAAGAGCAGGTCAGAAGCTGGAAATTCTGTGGCAGGTAACTCCCCTCCTGACTCCCCAAAGCACAAGTCAATGTGATGGAATGCTCTCATTTGCTGGATGGGTGTAGCTTCAACAGCCTTAAGATCAACAGCATCAGCAAAGCAGCTTGACTCCCTCCACCGCTCATGTGGGTAGCAGTGTGTACCGTATACACTATTTTTTGTTCTACATACAAGATGCAATGTGGGAACTCGCCAAGGTTCCTTTGACAGCACCTTACAAACCCACGGCCTCTGCCACCTAGAAAGGCTGGGACATAACATAAGAACCAGGAGCAGGAGTAGGCCATCTGGCCCCTCGAGCCTGCTCCGCCATTCAATAAGATCATGGCTGATCTTTTTGTGGACTCCGCTCCACTTACCCGCCCGCTCACCATAACCCTTAACCCCTTCACTGTTCAAAAATCTATCTATCCTTGCCTTAAAAACATTCAATGAGGTAGCCTCAACTGCTTCACTGAGCAGGGAATTCCACAGATTCACAACCCTTTGTGTGAAGAAGTTCCTCCTCAACTCAGTCCTAAATCTGTTCCCCCTTATTTTGAGGCTATGCCCCCTAGTTCTAGTTTCACCCGCCAGTGGAAACAACTTCCCTGCTTCTATCTTATCTATTCCCTTCAATATCCTATATGTTTCTATAAGATCTCCCCTCATTCTTCTGAATTCCAATGAGTATAGCCCCAGTCTACTCTGTCTCTCCTCATAAGCCAACCCTCTCAACTCCGGAATCAACCTAGTGAATCTCCTCTGCACCCCCTCCAGTGCCAGTATATCTTTTCTCAAGTAAGGAGACCAAAACTGTACACAGTACTCCAGGTGTGGCCTCACCAGCACCTTATACAGCTGCAACATAACCTCGCTGTTTTTAAACTCCATCCCTCTCGCAATGAAGGACAAAATTCCATTTGCTTTCTTAATTACCTGCTGAACCTGCAAACCAACTCCTTGTGATTCTTGCGCAAGGACACCCAGGTCCCTCTGCGCAAGGACACCCAGGTCCCTCTGCGCAAGGACACCCAGGTCCCTCTGCGCAAGGACACCCAGGTCCCTCTGCGCAAGGACACCCAGGTCCCTCTGCGCAAGGACACCCAGGTCCCTCTGCGCAAGGGCACCCAGGTCCCTCTGCGCAAGGACACCCAGGTCCCTCTGCGCAAGGACACCCAGGTCCCTCTGCGCAAGGACACCCAGGTCCCTCTGCGCAAGGACACCCAGGCCCCTCTGCGCAAGGACACCCAGGCCCCTCTGCGCAAGGACACCCAGGCCCCTCTGCGCAAGGACACCCAGGCCCCTCTGCGCAAGGACACCCAGGCCCCTCTGCGCAAGGACACCCAGGCCCCTCTGCGCAAGGACACCCAGGCCCCTCTGCGCAAGGACACCCAGGCCCCTCTGCGCAAGGACACCCAGGCCCCTCTGCGCAAGGACACCCAGGCCCCTCTGCGCAAGGACACCCAGGCCCCTCTGCGCAAGGACACCCAGGCCCCTCTGCGCAAGGACACCCAGGCCCCTGGGACACCAGATGCAAATTTCCCTCCAAACCACGAGCCATCTTAACTTGGAACTATATTGCTGTTCCTTCACTGTTGCTGGGCCAAAAACCTGGAATACCCTGCCTAACATCACTGGGTGTACCTAAACCACACGTGCAACAGTTCAAGGAGATGGCTCGTCACCACCACCTCGCAGGCAATTAGATTGGGTCAATAAATGCAATCCTGCCACCAGCGCACTCATTCCACCGACAAATAATAAAACACTTGTATCACATGCTCGTGCAATCTTGTGATCTTCCTTTCTGTCTATTTCACTGACTTGCTCTTGCTTTTGTTATTGCAAATTTGAAATAGTCACCAGATCTCTTCCCACATAGAGAAATGTGCTTGCTATATCTTTAGCCCAGATATCACCGTTTCTGTCACAGGGAAGTGTCAGAGAGGTGCCGTAGAATGCAATATTTTTCATAATTGTTCATCTAGTTTTGGCTGCGAGATCATTTTTAGCCCACAGGATGCATTCAATTACTTGTAAACAGCCACTTTGAATACTGGTTATAGTATAGTAAGGTTGCAAATCAAGATGTTTAAAATGTATAGAAATCTTGGCATAAATAGTTGTCCTGTTGTTGTGAAGACTGTGTTGCTGCAGAAGTGTGTGTGTCACAAGAAGACGGTTCTGGCTTTGGTGTTAGTTCACTGGAATAACCCATGAGTTTGTTTTGCTGTTGGTTCAGGGTCATTCTCTGCTTCAGGATGTTTTAATGTGGAGATGCCGGCGTTGGACTGGGGTAAACACAGTAAGAAGTTTAACAACACCAAGTTAAAGTCCAACAGGTTTATTTGGTAGCAAAAGCCACACAAGCTTTCGAGGCTCTAAGCCCCTTCTTCAGGTGAGTGGGAATTCTGTTCACAAACAGAACTTATAAAGACACAGACTCAATTTACATGAATAATGGTTGGAATGCGAATACTTACAACTAATCCAGTCTTTAAGAAACAAAACAATGGGAGGTCTACAAAACAATCAGGATGTTTTACCCAGTGCTTCCCTTGAGATTTGCTTTATATTTGGTTGGAAAAGGGGTTGAAGGGTCTATCCTTTTTCTAACCAACGTCTGTATGCAACTTGCTGTCAAACCTGCGGCAAGTGAAGTTCAACAAAGATAATCGTGAGAAATCATAGAAACCCTACAGCACAGAAAGAGGCCATTCGGCCCATTTAGTCTGCACTGACCACAATCCCACCCAGGCCCTACCCCCATGTCCCTACATATTTTACCCGCTAATCCCTCTAATCTACGCATCCCAGGACACTAAGGGGCGATTTTTTTAGCATGGCCAATTAACCTAACCCGCACATCTTTGGACTGTGGGAGGAAACCGGAGCACCCGGAGGAAACCCACATGAGGTTGTGCATTTTGGTAGGAAGAATGCAAGTGGTCACATTACATTGAAGGTGCAAGTCTAGTTTCACCCGCCAGTGGAAACAACCTCCCTTCTATTCCCTTCATAATCTTGTATGTTTCTATAAGATCTCCCCTCATTCTTCTGAATTCCAATGAGTATAGCCCCAGTCTACTCAGTCTCTCCTCATAAGCCAACCCTCTCAACTCCGGAATCAACCTGGTGAATCTCCTCTGCACCCCCTCCAGTGCCAGTATATCCTTTCTCAAGTAAGGAGACCAAAACTGTACACAGTACTCCAGGTGTGGCCTCACCAGCACCTTATACAGCTGCAACATAATCACGAGAAGGTGGGTGGGGAACAAGGGGATCTTGGAGCACAAATATATCAATCGCTGCAAGTTGCCACTGGTTAGCAAAAGAAAAACAAACACTAGTCTTTATTGCTAGTAGATCGAATTGAAAAGTAGGAAAGCTACAAAATATACTAGACATTTTGCAACCATGCAGTGGATTTGCGATGTAAAGTTGCTGTTTAACCATTTCCCTTCTCCCAATATGAGATCTATTTTAAGCCAGACAGATAGAGCGATTACCATCCGCCCACACTTAGACGTTCCTTTTGGAGGTTGGGGTGATTTGATTGGAACCTAAAGACAGTGGCAAGACCCATTCTCAAAGTAAAGTGACAGACCTATCTCACGGACATCACACCCCTCTGCATTGCATCCTCAACCTCCAATGTATTCTCACCTTATAATCTATCTTTTACACACTCAAGCAGCTGGTTTGCTATCTTTACTTCCTCATTCACACAATCTATCAAATTGTTTGTCAATGTTATCAGTTAACATTGCTGTGGGCCAAGGGTTGTGCCGACTGTTTGTCAATGTGTCTTTATCAACAAGGCAGAAGGTGTCCTTAACTGAACTCCTTTTGGAAGCTTCCAGCCCGAGGGCTGTGTTTGCAGCACCAAGTGTACTATTTAAGAAGGAGTCTTTATATTTGCACTGCGTGGACTGAGGAAATGCCTCAGTCCATTATGTTGTGGGGAGAGTTCTTCAACATTTCAGCAGGGGTTGTGCTGAACAAGGCTCCAGGATCAACATGATTTTACAGTTCTCTTCAGTCCAGCTACCCGACAATGTGTACGTGCCTCTGGGACAAAGTGATTGTGAAACCAGTCAGAAAGCGTGTACTTGGTTACCCAGGCGTCGTTGGCATAATGGCGAACAGATGATTGAAGCACCTCTGACAATTGCTCTTCCCGATTGCAACCAATTTCTGTTTGTGCGCGCGCGGACTGCATTGGCAGAACCGAGAATAGTCATCCTTGGTATCCTTAACACCGACTGCACTTTGTTCAGCAGCTGCTTGTGTTTCCCTGGGGAGACACCAGCAGTACAGATTTATTTAATCAACTTTATTCAGGCAGAAGGTTTTGGTCTGAAATTAGCTCCGCAAACTGGTCAGTATGTTTTTCAGCGGCGTCGTGATCTGCAGATGCTGTCTCACCACAAACTTTCAAAGACCTGATACCATGACGGCTTCTTGAATTTCCACAACCAATTTGTCATGTACTCGCGCGCATGTTCAAGCCTCAGCTCTTCCAAGTAGACCTTGGATGCTGCAAGATCAATGGACCAGTCAGCGCAAACCTTCCACCTCTGTGAAGATGAATCCGCTCCATCAGAACATGATCCTGTTCATCGATTTCCAACCTATACAAAGTTTTTCTATTGTTTGTTAACTTCTGCGAATCACTTTCAACATCATAATTTCAACAGTTGGTTTCCCTGTTGAATTTCTTACCTTCTAGAACGAGAGGCCATAGTTTTGGGCTAAGGGGTGGCCGATTTAAAACACAAATGAGGAGGAGTTACTTGACCCAAAGGGTCATGAATCTGTGGAATTCTCCACCCCACAACCCAATGGATGCTGGAACACTAAACAAATTTGAGGAGATAGAAAGGGTTTTTTTTTGTAAGTAACAGGATGAAGGGTTATGGGGAGTGGGCAGAAAGGTGGTGATGTGACCAGCCGGGATGCTATTGAATGGCAGAGCCGGCTCGTGTGGCTGTAAGTTCTTTTGCACTTTGTTTAAATCATGGTGGCATACCCACCCCATTCTGTACTCATGCCAAGTTAACCCTGTATCAAACCTTGGCTCAACTACACTTAGAGAGTACTGCATTCTGTTCTGGTCACCGTGTTATAAAAAGGATGTGGAGACACTGGAGAGGGTTCAGAGAAGATTTATATGTGGGTATACCAATGAGGAAAGGATTGACAGGCTCCCTTGAAAGAAGAATCAGAGAATCCCGACAGTGCAGAAGGAGGCCATTTGGCCCATTGAACCTGCACTAGCAACAATCCGTAACCCCACATATTTACCCTGCTGAACCCCTGACACTAAGGGGCAACTTAACATGACCAATCAACCAAACTCGCACAATTTTAAATTGTGAAGAAGGTGGAGGTCCTAATAGAGATCGTTAAAATTATAATGGTTTCGAAAAGAGTGGATACAGAGTGGATGTTTTTGTGGGGAAGAGCATAACTAGAGGCCATTCATACAAGATAGTAGCGAAGAAATTCCATAGGGAAACCAGAAGAAACCTCTTTATCCAAAGAATGGTCAGAATGTCGAACTTGCTATCATCGGGAATGGTTGAAGTAAAAAATGGATTTAAGGAGAAACGAGATAAAGATATGAGGGGGAAAGGCTGAGATAGTTATGATGGTGGATTATATGAGAAAAGTTGAGAGGAAGCTTGCGGGGAACATAAACATCAGCTTAGGCTGGTTGGGCTGAAAGACCCGTTTCTGTGCTGTATATCCAATATAAACCCTAAGTATACTGCTAACCGAGTACTATGTGAAGTGGCAGTTATTGCTTCCTGCTTTAATTGATAAAAGCTTCATCAGCAGCAGCGCACAGTCATTGCATTAGAGCTAAACTGTTTGTCTTTACCAAGAGGCTTTTTCCCAGGGTGGAAATGTCTGTTACGAGAGGACACAGGTTTAAGGTGCTGGGGGGTAGGTACAGGGGAGATGTTCGGGGTAAGTTTTTCACACAGAGGGTGGTGGGCGAGTGGAATCGGCTGCCGTCAGTGGTGGTGGAGGCAAACTCAATAGGGTCTTTTAAGAGACTCCTGGATGAGTACATGGGACTTAATAGGATGGAGGGTTATAGGTAGGCCTAAAGGGTGGGGATGTGTTCGGCACAACTTGTGGGGCCGAAGGGCCTGTTTTGTGCTGTAGTTTTCTATGTTTCTAAGACCTTGGTGCTTACAACTGGAGCTGTGTAAATTGATTAGAACTGTGGTTTAGTAAAGTCAGCTGAGCAAACCCTTTGTTGATTGGTGAGCGGGTCAGATGAATTCCTTTCAAACTTTTGGTATTTGACGTTATAAAATGCATGAGGTGCTTTGCACCCCAACAGTGTGCCAGGGTTATTGCTGACAATTTGCTGCTTAATCATTTCCCTTCTTGCCAGAGAAAATCTAACTGGATGATACCTAGAGCGAGGCTTAGAATAGGAAATATTATTCCAATTTACAATAACTGATATCAAGCCCTGATCCAAGTACAGCCTTTACTAAGGAAACGCTGCATTTTTCCAGGCGTTTAGCTCTATCTGATAGGATAAAAGGATTTCTGGGTGACTGGAAAGTTGTGCTTTTTGCGGTTTCTACTGTTCTGACCTTGGATCAGGAGAGTTTTGGAGCTGGACACAGTTTCCACCCTCACTCCCACAGCTTGTTGCATGTGACGGTGGGATAAGTTACACTGGCCTTGTGTTAGGAACCAGCTGAGAGGGGAAGACTGTTTTGTCTGGAGCATTGTGGCGGCCCAGTCCTTCAGGGAGGAGCTGACCGAACACAGCTTTTCAAAAGGCAACATGGATTTGGTGGGATTAAAGACAGTTTTGGGTTCAGTGACCCTGCAGAGAAATGAAAAAACAGGAAAAGCTGCAAAATTGGGATCTCTCATCCACAGTACTGACGACTTGGGTTAGCCACTATATTAATTTCTACAATGACACAAAAGCAGAGTAATCGATGTGTTGAATTAGTGTCAAGTTCTGACGAAACACTGAAAGTGTAAATAATGGCTTCCGTTAATGTTTCGGTGAGGAAATGCCCTGCAGTGAGAGACACTCACCCAGGGAGAATAGACCCAGCCCTGCAGTGAGAGACACTCACCCAGGGAGAATAGACCCAGCACTGCAGTGAGAGACACTCACCCAGGGAGAAGAGACCCAGCCCTGCAGTGAGAGACACTCACCCAGGGAGAATAGACCCAGCACTGCAGTGAGAGACACTCACCCAGGGAGAATAGACCCAGCACTGCAGTGAGAGACACTCACCCAGGGAGAATAGACCCAGCACTGCAGTGAGAGACACTCACCCAGGGAGAATAGACCCGGCCCTGCAGTGAACCACACTCGCCCAGGGAGAATAGACCCAGCACTGCAGTGAGAGACACTCGCCCAGGGAGAATAGACCCAGCACTGCAGTGAGAGACACTCACCCAGGGAGAATAGACCCAGCACTGCAGTGAACCACACTCACCCAGGGAGAATAGACCCAGCCCTGCAGTGAGAGACACTCACCCAGGGAGAATAGACCCAGCACTGCAGTGAACCACACTCGCCCAGGGAGAATAGACCCAGCCCTGCAGTGAACCACACTCGCCCAGGGAGAATAGACCCGGCACTGCAGTGAACCACACTCGCCCAGGGAGAATAGACCCGGCACTGCAGTGAACCACACTCGCCCAGGGAGAATAGACCCGGCACTGCAGTGAGAGACACTCGCCCAGGGAGAATAGACCCGGCACTGCAGTGAGAGACACTCGCCCAGGGAGAATAGACCCGGCACTGCAGTGAGAGACACTCGCCCAGGGAGAATAGACCCGGCACTGCAGTGAACCACACTCGCCCAGGGAGAATAGACCCGGCACTGCAGTGAGAGACACTCGCCCAGGGAGAATAGACCCGGCACTGCAGTGAGAGACACTCGCCCAGGGAGAATAGACCCGGCACTGCAGTGAGAGACACTCGCCCAGGGAGAATAGACCCGGCACTGCAGTGAGAGACACTCGCCCAGGGAGAATAGACCCGGCACTGCAGTGAGAGACACTCACCCAGGGAGAATAGACCCGGCACTGCAGTGAGAGACACTCACCCAGGGAGAATAGACCCGGCACTGCAGTGAACCACACTCGCCCAGGGAGAATAGACCCAGCACTGCAGTGAACCACACTCGCCCAGGGAGAATAGACCCGGCACTGCAGTGAACCACACTCGCCCAGGGAGAATAGACCCGGCACTGCAGTGAGAGACACTCACCCAGGGAGAATAGACCCAGCACTGCAGTGAGAGACACTCGCCCAGGGAGAATAGACCCGGCACTGCAGTGAGAGACACTCGCCCAGGGAGAATAGACCCGGCCCTGCAGTGAGAGACACTCGCCCAGGGAGAATAGACCCAGCCCTGCAGTGAACCACACTCGCCCAGGGAGAATAGACCCAGCCCTGCAGTGAACCACACTCGCCCAGGGAGAATAGACCCAGCCCTGCAGTGAACCACACTCGCCCAGGGAGAATAGACCCGGCATTGCAGTGAACCACACTCGCCCAGGGAGAATAGACCCGGCACTGCAGTGAACCACACTCGCCCAGGGAGAATAGACCCAGCCCTGCAGTGAACCACACTCGCCCAGGGAGAATAGACCCGGCACTGCAGTGAACCACACTCGCCCAGGGAGAATAGACCCAGCCCTGCAGTGAACCACACTCGCCCAGGGAGAATAGACCCGGCCCTGCAGTGAGAGACACTCGCCCAGGGAGAATAGACCCGGCACTGCAGTGAGAGACACTCGCCCAGGGAGAATAGACCCAGCACTGCAGTGAACCACACTCGCCCAGGGAGAATAGACCCAGCCCTGCAGTGAGAGACACTCACCCAGGGAGAATAGACCCGGCACTGCAGTGAGAGACACTCGCCCAGGGAGAATAGACCCAGCACTGCAGTGAACCACACTCGCCCAGGGAGAATAGACCCAGCCCTGCAGTGAGAGACACTCACCCAGGGAGAATAGACCCGGCACTGCAGTGAACCACACTCGCCCAGGGAGAATAGACCCAGCACTGCAGTGAACCACACTCGCCCAGGGAGAATAGACCCAGCCCTGCAGTGAACCACACTCGCCCAGGGAGAATAGACCCGGCACTGCAGTGAGAGACACTCACCCAGGGAGAATAGACCCAGCACTGCAGTGAGAGACACTCGCCCAGGGAGAATAGACCCAGCCCTGCAGTGAACCACACTCGCCCAGGGAGAATAGACCCAGCACTGCAGTGAACCACACTCGCCCAGGGAGAATAGACCCAGCACTGCAGTGAGAGACACTCGCCCAGGGAGAATAGACCCAGCCCTGCAGTGAACCACACTCGCCCAGGGAGAATAGACCCGGCACTGCAGTGAACCACACTCGCCCAGGGAGAATAGACCCAGCCCTGCAGTGAACCACACTCGCCCAGGGAGAATAGACCCAGCCCTGCAGTGAACCACACTCGCCCAGGGAGAATAGGCCCGGCCCTGCAGTGAGAGACACTCGCCCAGGGAGAATAGACCCGGCACTGCAGTGAGAGACACTCGCCCAGGGAGAATAGACCCAGCACTGCAGTGAACCACACTCGCCCAGGGAGAATAGACCCAGCCCTGCAGTGAGAGACACTCACCCAGGGAGAATAGACCCGGCACTGCAGTGAACCACACTCGCCCAGGGAGAATAGACCCAGCACTGCAGTGAACCACACTCGCCCAGGGAGAATAGACCCAGCCCTGCAGTGAACCACACTCGCCCAGGGGGAATAGACCCAGCCCTGCAGTGAACCACACTCACCCAGGGAGAATAGACCCAGCACTGCAGTGAGAGACACTCGCCCAGGGAGAATAGACCCGGCACTGCAGTGAGAGACACTCACCCAGGGAGAATAGACCCAGCCCTGCAGTGAGAGACACTCACCCAGGGAGAATAGACCCAGCCCTGCAGTGAACCACACTCGCCCAGGGAGAATAGACCCAGCCCTGCAGTGAACCACACTCGCCCAGGGAGAATAGACCCAGCACTGCAGTGAACCACACTCGCCCAGGGAGAATAGACCCAGCCCTGCAGTGAGAGACACTCACCCAGGGAGAATAGACCCAGCCCTGCAGTGAACCACACTCGCCCAGGGAGAATAGACCCAGCCCTGCAGTGAGAGACACTCACCCAGGGAGAATAGACCCGGCCCTGCAGTGAACCACACTCGCCCAGGGAGAATAGACCCAGCACTGCAGTGAACCACACTCGCCCAGGGAGAATAGACCGAGCCCTGCAGTGAGAGACACTCACCCAGGGAGAATAGACCCAGCACTGCAGTGAACCACACTCGCCCAGGGAGAATAGACCCAGCACTGCAGTGAGAGACACTCGCCCAGGGAGAATAGACCCAGCACTGCAGTGAACCACACTCGCCCAGGGAGAATAGACCCAGCCCTGCAGTGAGAGACACTCACCCAGGGAGAATAGACCCAGCCCTGCGGTGAACCACACTCGCCCAGGGAGAATAGACCCAGCCCTGCAGTGAGAGACACTCGCCCAGGGAGAATAGACCCAGCCCTGCAGTGAGAGACACTCACCCAGGGAGAATAGACCCAGCCCTGCAGTGAGAGACACTCACCCAGGGAGAATAGACCCAGCCCTGCAGTGAACCACACTCGCCCAGGGAGAATAGACCCAGCCCTGCATTGAGAGACACTCACCCAGGGAGAATAGACCCAGCCCTGCAGTGAACCACACTCGCCCAGGGAGAATAGACCCAGCACTGCAGTGAACCACACTCGCCCAGGGAGAATAGACCGAGCCCTGCAGTGAGAGACACTCACCCAGGGAGAATAGACCCAGCCCTGCAGTGAGAGACACTCACCCAGGGAGAATAGACCCGGCCCTGCAGTGAGAGACACTCACCCAGGGAGAATAGACCCGGCCCTGCAGTGAGAGACACTCACCCAGGGAGAATAGACCCGGCCCTGCAGTGAGAGACACTCACCCAGGGAGAATAGACCCGGCCCTGCAGTGAGAGACACTCACCCAGGGAGAATAGACCCGGCCCTGCAGTGAGAGACACTCACCCAGGGAGAATAGACCCAGCCCTGCAGTGAGAGACACTCACCCAGGGAGAATAGACCCGGCCCTGCAGTGAGAGACACTCACCCAGGGAGAATAGACCCAGCCCTGCAGTGAGAGACACTCACCCAGGGAGAATAGACCCGGCCCTGCAGTGAGAGACACTCACCCAGGGAGAATAGACCCAGCCCTGCAGTGAGAGACACTCACCCAGGGAGAATAGACCCGGCCCTGCAGTGAGAGACACTCACCCAGGGAGAATAGACCCGGCCCTGCAGTGAGAGACACTCACCCAGGGAGAATAGACCCGGCCCTGCAGTGAGAGACACTCACCCAGGGAGAATAGACCCGGCCCTGCAGTGAGAGACAGTCACCCAGGGAGAATAGACCCAGCACTGCAGTGAACCACACTCGCCCAGGGAGAATAGACCCAGCACTGCAGTGAGAGACACTCGCCCAGGGAGAATAGACCCAGCCCTGCAGTGAACCACGCTCGCCCAGGGAGAATAGACCCGGCACTGCAGTGAACCACACTCGCCCAGGGAGAATAGACCCAGCCCTGCAGTGAACCACACTCGCCCAGGGAGAATAGACCCAGCCCTGCAGTGAACCACACTCGCCCAGGGAGAATAGGCCCGGCCCTGCAGTGAGAGACACTCGCCCAGGGAGAATAGACCCGGCACTGCAGTGAGAGACACTCGCCCAGGGAGAATAGACCCAGCACTGCAGTGAACCACACTCGCCCAGGGAGAATAGACCCAGCCCTGCAGTGAGAGACACTCACCCAGGGAGAATAGACCCGGCACTGCAGTGAACCACACTTGCCCAGGGAGAATAGACCCAGCACTGCAGTGAACCACACTCGCCCAGGGAGAATAGACCCAGCCCTGCAGTGAACCACACTCGCCCAGGGAGAATAGACCCAGCCCTGCAGTGAACCACACTCACCCAGGGAGAATAGACCCAGCACTGCAGTGAGAGACACTCGCCCAGGGAGAATAGACCCGGCACTGCAGTGAGAGACACTCACCCAGGGAGAATAGACCCAGCCCTGCAGTGAGAGACACTCACCCAGGGAGAATAGACCCAGCCCTGCAGTGAACCACACTCGCCCAGGGAGAATAGACCCAGCCCTGCAGTGAACCACACTCGCCCAGGGAGAATAGACCCAGCACTGCAGTGAACCACACTCGCCCAGGGAGAATAGACCCAGCCCTGCAGTGAGAGACACTCACCCAGGGAGAATAGACCCAGCCCTGCAGTGAACCACACTCGCCCAGGGAGAATAGACCCAGCCCTGCAGTGAGAGACACTCACCCAGGGAGAATAGACCCGGCCCTGCAGTGAACCACACTCGCCCAGGGAGAATAGACCCAGCACTGCAGTGAACCACACTCGCCCAGGGAGAATAGACCGAGCCCTGCAGTGAGAGACACTCACCCAGGGAGAATAGACCCAGCACTGCAGTGAACCACACTCGCCCAGGGAGAATAGACCCAGCACTGCAGTGAGAGACACTCGCCCAGGGAGAATAGACCCAGCACTGCAGTGAACCACACTCGCCCAGGGAGAATAGACCCAGCCCTGCAGTGAGAGACACTCACCCAGGGAGAATAGACCCAGCCCTGCAGTGAACCACACTCGCCCAGGGAGAATAGACCCAGCCCTGCAGTGAGAGACACTCGCCCAGGGAGAATAGACCCAGCCCTGCAGTGAGAGACACTCACCCAGGGAGAATAGACCCAGCCCTGCAGTGAGAGACACTCACCCAGGGAGAATAGACCCAGCCCTGCAGTGAACCACACTCGCCCAGGGAGAATAGACCCAGCCCTGCAGTGAGAGACACTCACCCAGGGAGAATAGACCCAGCCCTGCAGTGAACCACACTCGCCCAGGGAGAATAGACCCAGCACTGCAGTGAACCACACTCGCCCAGGGAGAATAGACCCAGCCCTGCAGTGAGAGACACTCACCCAGGGAGAATAGACCCAGCCCTGCAGTGAGAGACACTCACCCAGGGAGAATAGACCCGGCCCTGCAGTGAGAGACACTCACCCAGGGAGAATAGACCCGGCCCTGCAGTGAGAGACACTCACCCAGGGAGAATAGACCCGGCCCTGCAGTGAGAGACACTCACCCAGGGAGAATAGACCCGGCCCTGCAGTGAGAGACACTCACCCAGGGAGAATAGACCCAGCCCTGCAGTGAGAGACACTCACCCAGGGAGAATAGACCCGGCCCTGCAGTGAGAGACACTCACCCAGGGAGAATAGACCCAGCCCTGCAGTGAGAGACACTCACCCAGGGAGAATAGACCCGGCCCTGCAGTGAGAGACACTCACCCAGGGAGAATAGACCCGGCCCTGCAGTGAGAGACACTCACCCAGGGAGAATAGACCCGGCCCTGCAGTGAGAGACACTCACCCAGGGAGAATAGACCCAGCCCTGCAGTGAGAGACACTCACCCAGGGAGAATAGACCCGGCCCTGCAGTGAGAGACACTCACCCAGGGAGAATAGACCCAGCCCTGCAGCCCCACTCACCCAGGGAGAATAGACCCGGCCCTGCAGTGAGAGACACTCACCCAGGGAGAATAGACCCGGCCCTGCAGTGAGAGACACTCACCCAGGGAGAATAGACCCAGCCCTGCAGTGAGAGACACTCACCCAGGGAGAATAGACCCGGCCCTGCAGTGAGAGACACTCACCCAGGGAGAATAGACCCGGCCCTGCAGTGAGAGACACTCACACAGGGAGAATAGACCCGGCCCTGCAGTGAGAGACACTCACCCAGGGAGAATAGACCCGGCCCTGCAGTGAGAGACACTCACCCAGGGAGAATAGACCCGGCCCTGCAGTGAGAGACACTCACACAGGGAGAATAGACCCGGCCCTGCAGTGAGAGACACTCACCCAGGGAGAATAGACCCGGCCCTGCAGTGAGAGACACTCACCCAGGGAGAATAGACCCGGCCCTGCAGTGAGAGACACTCACACAGGGAGAATAGACCCGGCCCTGCAGTGAGAGACACTCACCCAGGGAGAATAGACCCGGCCCTGCAGTGAGAGACACTCACCCAGGGAGAATAGACCCAGCCCTGCAGTGAGCCACACTTGTAAGGGAAAGTTTTTAATTTTTCCAAGATGTGGCCATCGCTAGCTAGGTTAGCATTTATTACCTATCCCTAATTGTCTGTGGGAAGGTGGGTGTGAGCCACCTCTTGATCTGCTGGAGTCCCTGTGCTGCGGCCATAGTCCTGTTAGGGAGGGAGTTCCTGGATTTTGACCCAGCAGCAATGAAGAATATTGTTCCAAGTCAGGAGGAAGTATGTCTTGGTGGAGAACTTAAAGTTGGTGGTGTTTCCATTCCATCTTCTGACCTTGTGCTTCTAGGTGGTCGTGGGTATGAAAGGTGCTGTTAAAGGAGTCTTGGTGAGTTGCTGTAATGCGTCCTGTAGATGGCAACTCTGCTGCCACTGTCTGTACTTTAGTGGTGGGATGGTGTCGAGTTTCTTGAGTGTTGTTGGATTTACACCCAATCAGACAATTAGAGTTTTCCATCAAACTGCTGACCTCTGGCTTGGAGATGGTGGCCATGATGTGGAGATGCCGGCATTGGACTGGGGTGGGCACAGTAAGAAGTCTCACAACATCAGGTTAAAGTCCAACAGGTTTATTTGGTAGCACAGGACACAAGCTTTCAGAGCGCTGCTCCTTCTTCAGGTGAGTGGGAGTTGTGTTCACAAACAGGGCATGTAAAGACACAAACTCAATTTACAAAATAATGGTTGGAATGCGAGTCTTTACAGCTAATCAAGTCTTAAAGGTACAGACAATGTGAGTGGAGAGAGGGTTAAGCACAGGTTAAAGAGCTGTGTATTGTCTACAGACAGGACAGTTAGAGAGATTTTGCAAGCCCAGGCAAGTCGTGGGGGTTACAGATAGTGTGACATGAACCCAAGATCTCGGTTGAGGCCGTCCTCATGTGTGTGGAACCTGGCTATCAGTCTCTGCTCAGCGACTCTGCGCTGTCGTGTGTCGTGAAGGCTGCCTTGGAGAACGCTTACCCGGAGATCAGAGGCTGAATGCCCGTGACGACCAGATGGTTGGTTGGTCTCTCTCTTTTGGTGATGGTCCTTGCCTGGCACTTGTGTGGCATGAATGTCCACTTGTTGGTCTAATCCTGAAAGTTGTCCAGGTCTTGCTGCATATAGATACAGACTGCTTCAATATCTGAGGAGTCGTGAATGGTGCAGAACATTGTGCAATCGTCAGTGAACATCCCCACTTCTGACCTTATGATGGAGAGAAGGCCATTGATGAAACAGCTGAAACTTGTTGGTTCTGGGACACCACCCTGAGGAACTCCAGCAGCAGTGTTCTGGGACTGAGATGATTGGTTTCTGACAACCCCAGTCATCCTCCTTTGTGGAGAGCTTTTCTGTTGATTCCCATTGACTTCAGTGTTGCTTGGGTTTCTTGAAGCCACGCTGTCAAATGCTGCCTTGATGTCAAGAGCTGTTACTCTCACTTCATCTCGTGAACTCAGTTCTTTTGTCCATGTTAGGACCATGGCTGCAAAATGTACCATCAGCTGCCGTGAGCTGCATTCGTCAGGCAGGATTTGGCTTTTTTTTCAGTAATTTTCTTCCTGTTGTTCACCTGATGGTGTTGGCATTTTCTTTTGAGGGTTGAGGATATTGTCATTTGCTGATCTGAGTGGCTGCACTTGTGGCAGCCTAGAGTGTTGGAAAGATATTGGAGACCTTGCAGAAAGCCTGAACCTGTCCTTTCCTCATCAGTCATCCAAGTGCATGTGTGTGTTTTCCAGCATGTATCACAGATATTGGTTTGTATATTAAATGCACACACAGCTGGAAAACTGTCCCAAAAGAATCCAAGCAAGACCACAACATTAGTAAGCATACAGGGCATGAATAACAATAAACAGAATTGGCAGAATGCATTGGCTAGCATACACAACCAAGATATTTCATTAGCAAGTGCACACGGAGCAGATAACCTCCATTAGAAACCCCACACACAGTGGGGGAAAAAACAGCATTTTACAACACCACAGCACCCAGCAGCCACCAAGCCCCAATGCCTTTGTTCTGTTGCCAGCTTTTCAATTGGACCTGCCATATTTCCTTTTCAAATATCATCTAAAGCAAATTTAGACAAATGCGAGGTGATGCATTTTGGTAGATTGAACCAGGGCAGGACTTACTCAGTTAATGGTAGGACGTTGGGGAGAGTTACAGAACAAAGAGATCTAGGGGTACGTATTCATAGCTCCTTGAAAGTGGAGTCACAGGTGGACAGAGTGGTGAAGAAGGCGTTCGGCATGCTTGGTTTCATCGGTCAGAACATTAAATACAGGAGTTGGAATGTCTTGTTGAAGCTGTACAAGACATTGGTAAGGCCACACTTGGAATACTGTGTGCAATTCTGGTCACCCTATTCTCGAAAGGATATTATTAAACTAGAAAGAGTGCAGAAAAGATTTACTAGGATGCTACCGGGACTTGATGGTTTGGGTTAGAAGGAGAGGCTGGATAGACTGGGACTTTTTTCTCTGGAGCATAGAAGGCCGAGGAGTGACCTTATAGAGGTCTATAAAATAATGAGGGGCACAGATCAGCTAGATAGTCAATATCTTTTCCCAAAGGTAGGGGAGTCTAAAACTAGAGGGCATATGTTTAAGGTGAGAGGGGAAAGATACAAAAGTGTCCAGAGGGGCAATTTTTTCACACAGGGTGGTGAGTGTCTGGAACAAGCTGCCAGAGGTAATAGTAGAGGCGGGTCCAATTTTGTCTTTTAAAAAGCATTTAGATAGTTACGTGGCTAAGATGGGTATAGAGGGATATGGGCCAAATGTGGGCAATTGGGACTAGCTTCGGGGGTTTAAAAAAAAAGGGCAGCATGGACAAGTTGGGCCGAAGGGCCTGTTTCCATGCTGTAAACCTCTATGACTCTATCATTCAAAAGGAAATTGCATAATCTCCTGCTTGAATAGCTACTTGCGGTAAAGTGTTTTATCCTAACTTTGGCGTGATATGTTTCTTCAGTTCACCTTTCTGTTCATGTCAGGAATTTACGTCACTATTAATTTTAGAAACAGCTGAGGAAATCTTTCACTGTATACTTTCCATAATTTTGATTTCCATAATAATATCCCTCTGCTCAGGTAAGAAAGCGCCAGTTTCTTGAGAATTGTTTTCAACATGGTGGGTAGATAAAGACCAGCTGCTCCATTTACCCACTTCACAACCTTCTCTCTACGCAAAACCTTACCCCAGTATTATTCTCCAAAATTAAGTGTGGGTGCAGTTTAAAGGACCGAGTGAACAGTGTGGAACAAGAAATATATTAGGTCACTTTTTAGACGGGAGAAAATCCAAGTGAGCAGGCAGGAGAGTTGCTTTGTGAAAGGGTATTTCTCAGTGGTAACAAGATGTTGGGGGTCAACGTGCAGGGAAATTGGACCAAGGAGCGGCACAGGCTTGGAGGGTCGAAGGGCCTGTTTCCTGTGCTGTACTGTTCTTTGTTCTTTGTTCTTTGAAAGGGGGAACATGAAACTCGTGAGAGGGAAGGGGAGAAAGAGAGGTAAAGGAGTCTCGTGAGGCGAAGAACAAAAGGCAGGGAAGAGGAAACATGAAGAAGGAGAACACGACTGGGGCAAGGGGAAGGAGAGAAGAAGGTTGGTTAGGGAAGAGCTCAGTGAGGTGGGAGAGGAAAGCGTGGGGTCAGGTGAGGGCAGAGGGAAGAGAAACTGAAGTGTGAGTGACGGGGGAGACCTAAAGATTAAAGGGAGAAAGAGACTGCAAACATCAAACTACTCTGAAAGCTTCGGCATTTGGGTTTGCTATTTTTGTTATTGCCTTTGTGTGTTTTATTTATTTCTAAGATGAACTACACGCTCTATCGACATGATGTCTCTGGCAAAGATAAGATCTGCTCAGAGTTGAGTCAGAAAGTGGATTTCTGTTTCCATATGTTCTGTGTCCCGATAAAATATGCTAGTCAGATTAAGCCTCTGAATGGTGGGAGCAGCTTGGTGCAGTGTCTGTGTGGGGGGTTTTGTACTCTGGATATAATGTGCTGATGGGATGGAGCCGGTGTATGTTGCACAGTGGCGCCAGTGCAGCCGGCGTGACTCGATAAGTTTTGACATTTCACCACAATGGAATAAACAGAAAACCCTGAGCGGGGTCAGCGGGGTCAGTGAAGATGAAGAGCGAGTGTCATATTTCAGAGTGGAGACTGGCTAAAGGAATGTCCAGGGCCCGAAGTTTGATGCCATTAACGCACTCAGATAATCAGCTGAGATCTTTTTCTTCCCCATGCTATTGTTAACTCTTGCCATACCAATTTGCTCAAAACTAGTCGGAACTTTTGCCTGAGTTTCTTTGTTTGCTGCTGCTGTGTGCGTGTACTCTAGCAATTTTAAATGTGCTGAAACCGTTGTAGGTGCTTCTAGTTTAGAACCATAGAAAATTACAGCTCAGATACAGGCCTTTTGGCCCTTCTTGTCTGTGCCGAACCATTTTATGCCTAGTCCCACTGACCTTCACTTGGACCATATCCCTCCACACCCCTCTCATCCATGAACCCGTCCAAGTTTTTCTTAAATGTTAAAAGTGACCCCGCATTTACCACTTTATCCGGCAGCTCATTCCACACTCCCACCACTCTCTGTGTGAAGAAGCCCCCCCTAATATTCCCTTTAAACTTTTCTCCTTTCACCCTTAACCCATGCCCTCTGGTTTTTTTCTCCCCTAGCCTCAGCGGAAAAAGCCTGCTTGCATTCACTCTATCTATACCCATCAAAATCTTATACACCTCTATCAAATCTCCCCTCAATCTTCTACGCTCCAGGGAATAAAGTCCCAACCTATTCAATCTCTCTCTGTAACTCAGCTTCTCAAGTCCCGGCAACATCCTTGTGAACCTTCTCTACACTCTTTCAATCTTATTTACATCCTTCCTGTAACTAGGTGACCAAAACTGTACACAATGACCAAAACTGTAATCTTGTTCGAATACACTTTGAGAAGTTAACTTAAACAGAATCTTAATTTTGTCTTCTCTCCCCTCCTCTTGGAATGTGCTGATCCTGAGAGGAGTCTGGGTTCTTTGAACCCTGATGTCTTTCATTTCCATTCCAAAAAGACCTTTCCTTCAGAAATCGGCCCAAGACACAGAATGGCAAAATCTGTTTGATGGCGGGGCCTCGTTCAAGCCTGTTCCTGTCCTTGCCCAACGTTTGGTGCACCTCTACTTCTCAGCTGGAGAGCAAGCAGGAGTGCAAAACCATCCCAACCTTCCTGTCTGTAACCCGTGGACACTGCTGTCAATTGCAGTGATTTATTACACTGGTTTATTTCAACTAAATGAAAACAGGCAATAAAAAGAATCTGCCAGTTACTGATCATTGGCTAACGTATTTTTAAATCTTATTCTTGGGAGGTGGGTGAGGCTAACAAGGTCACCTTTATTTCTCCTGGTTGCCTTTAGAAGATCATAGAAACCCTACAGTGCAGAAGGAGGCCATTCGGCCCACCCAAGCCAGGAATTGAACCCAGGCCCCAAATGGTGAACCGCCTTATTGTAATACTGCAGCCTTTAAGGTGACAGTGCTTCCACCGTGGCGCTTGCTGGGTTATATCAGAATATTGGTCCAACATCGACGGAGATTAAATATGTTCCCCAAGTCAGAATGGTGAATGATTTGGAACTGTTGTGTTCCCGTGACAGCACTAGCAAACCTACCTGCATGGATGTTTGTCCCAGTGTGGTTCACTTGTACATGTCCCACCTTCCCCAGAAATGGTCCCAGTGATCCAGGAATCTATTCAGATAATAATCGGTCTTTTTTTGCTTCCAGAGTGGATAATCTCACATTTATCCACATTATGCAGCATACATCTCCATACATTTGCCCACTCATTCGGTTTGTCCAAATCGGACTGAAGCGTCTCTGCATCCTCCTCACAGCTTTGTGTCGTAAAGATAAATGTCTAAACGGACATTAAACTTGTCCTGTGATCAGTTCAAGAACGCAGTTGCCTCAAACTTAACATTATGCGTATCCTTCAAATGGAAGGATAGTGAGATCATGATGATACCCAGGAGTGGATTATGAGATGGGACGGTTAACACTGCTACATCACATTGCCAGGGACCTGGGTTTGATTCCAGCCTTGTGGAGTTGGCACGTTCTCTTCCTGCCTGCGCAAGTTTCCTTTGGGTGCTCCCACAGTCCAAAGATGTGCAGCTTAGGTGGGTTGGCCATGCTAAATTGCTCCTTAGTATTCCAAGATGCATAGGTTAGGGGGATTAGCAGGATAAATATGTGGGGTTACAGGGATAAGGCCTGGGTAAGATGCTCTGTTGGAGAGTTAGTACAGACTCGATGGGCCAGATGGCCTCCTTTTGCACTCTAGGGATTCTATGAGATGTTGCAGTCAAGGCGAGGCACAGATTCCTTTTTTTTTTCTTGTGATGAAAACTGTGGTAGGTGTGCCAATGACTGAAGTAAACTACGATATATCAGTGATACCAGTCGTCACATAATAGAGAATACAGCAAACCAAGCAGGCAGCACTCGGGAGAGATGTGCCGACTCAGTAATTACCCTGTATATGTTGTACATAGTGTAAGTAAACCAGTTTCAAGTACCTACCTGTGTCAGCCTTCTGTCCCTCCAGATAAGATATGCCACATCGCAAAGCTCTGAAGCAGTGAGGACTCTGTGTCAGTTTGGGAGGGCATCATAGCCATTATTACATTCCCATCCCGTTTGTTGTATTCACAGGTACTCTTACAACTTCTGGCAATAACTACCAGTAATGAGATACTGAGTGATCTCCACCCAAGTGCCACATCAATGTAGCCAGGGTGCGCTTTGAGGTTTGGGATAAAATACTTTATGCAGGCAGGGTCGAAGGAACTATGCTCTACATCTAACCCAGGAATGCAGTGATAGTGAATTCTACCTAATGAAAGCTGTGTCTGATCTGGGAGTTAGTATTAGAGTGTGGTGTATCCTAACCTTTGATGCCACAGTTCAGAAATTGCTTTACTCTGCATCAGATTTGAATATGAATGTTGGTAATTAACAGTTATAAATGAGACATTTCTCGCCCTGGCATTTCTCCCCTTAGTGAACATGGGCTTACTGACCGACCTAGATATTTGAATGGAGTGAGCTTGATGCGGTGGTTGATTACTGCGCTCCTCCTTTTCCCACTTCCCATTGATGTAATCCCCGATGAAGGCTGATGTTTTCATACGGTTGACCTGTCTCGTGTAAACAGAGTATAGATGTCAGGAGCAGTTCCCAGAAGCTCAATAGACCTCCCTTCTTTGGCTTCAGGCATTTTCTTTTCCAGAGGCTATTTAATTTTAGAAATATGTTACCTGGATCTAAAATACCGAGTGATGGTGTCTTCAGAAAGGATGTGTTTGCAATCGGTGATGGAAATGTTCTGGCTCCTCCTTCACCCATTAGTCATGCAGCTGAGTACACATTCAGTCATGTTGCTTTTATTTTAACTATTGTCTTCCAGAAGGCATTCAACAATTAAGAGCGGATGGAATTGGAAGCAACTGATTGACTTAGTTTGGAAAATGTTTGGGAGGTTGAAGACAGAGAATTGCAGGCAGGCTGTGATTCGTAGCACTGTTGCAGTGTGGACGTGACTCTTATCAAATCATGCTTTATCCTGACACTCCTCCATCACATTCTCCCTCTCACTTAAAATCCTGATTCCCAATCATCTACTCAAGTACCATTAAAACAAATCTCAGAGATTTCACTGTTACGATCTAAAATAGACAAAGTTTGAAATTGAAGGGACTATGTGAATAAAGCCACAAGATTTCACAGGTTTTGGACAAAGACAAATAAACTTTGCTGTACAAGGGTCAGAAAGATGAAATAATTTACGATGCCCTAACAGCACTGTGGATGTACCTACACCTCGGAGTGCAGCAGTTCAACAAAGCAGCTCACCACCGCCTTCTCGAGGGCAATTAGGGATGGACAATAAATGCTGGTCTAGCCAGCGACACCCATGTCCCATAAATCACTGGCTATATCTCCCAAATTTACTGCAACTTGTTTGGCATCAAAACTGGTCCCTTCAGCCAAATCATTGATACAAATTTTAAATAACTGGGGCCCTAGCACTGATCCCGATGGCACTCGACTTGTCATCGCTTGCCAACCTGAAAAAGCTCATTTACCCCTAGTCCCTGCTTCCTGTTAGTGAGGCAATCCTTTATCCATGTTAATATCTTACCCTTGCAACGTATAATCTTATTTTGTGCAGTAACCTTTGATGTGGAGCCTTGTTAAATACCTTTTGGAAATGTAAGTACGCTGCAGCTACAGGTTCCCTTTTATCCACCGTTCTTGTTACTTCCTTAAAAAACTCACAACTCAGCAAAAAAAAACTTGGTTGAACACCATTTCTCTTTCACGAAAGCATGTTGACTCTGCCTGATCATATTCTGATTTTCTAAGTATCCTGCTATAACCTCTTTGATAATGGAAGAGTCCAGGAGGGCATGCCAGGAGCAGTACCACAGTGACCTGGTGAAGCTGCTATATAGGACTACTTGCACGCCAAGAAGCAGCAAGCGATAGACAGAGCTAAACAATCCCACAATCAGCGATCTAAGCCACATCAGTGCAAAAGACGAGGCTGATGCATCTGCAGCCATCTTCAACCAGAAGTACCGTGTGGATGATCCATCTTGGCCTCCTCCTGAAGTCCCCAGCGTCACAGATGTCAGTCTCCAGCTAATCTGATACACTGCATGTGATTGCAAGAAATGGCTGAAGGCGCTGGATACTGGAAAGGTCTGAGCCCCGACAATATTCTGGCAATAGTGCTGAAACTGTGTGCTCAAGAAGTAGCCACATTCCTAGCCAAACTGTTCCACTACAACTGCAACACTGACCCGACAATGTTGAAAATTGCTCCAGTGTGAGATGTAAACGCAGGGCAGATATCACCCCATCAGTCTACTCTCGATTATCAGCAAAGTGATGGAAGATGTTCTGGACAGTGGTCCCAGTGGCACTTACTCAGCAATAATCTGCTCACTGACCCTCAGTTTGTGTTCCACCAGGGCCATCGGCTCCTGACCTCTTCCAGCCTTGGTCCAAACATGGACAAAAGAGCTGAACTCCAGAGGTAAGGTGAGAGTGACTGCCCTTGACATCAGGGCAGCATCAAGGAACCCAAGCAAAACTGAAGTTAATGGGAGTCGGGGCAAATTCTCCACTGGCTGGAGTCATAGTTAGCACAAAGGTTAGAACCATAGAAAATTACAGCTCAGAAACAGGCCTTTTGGCCCTTCTTGTCTGTGCCGAACCATTTTTTGCCTGTCCCACTGACCTGCACCTGGACCATACCCCTCATCCATGAACCCGTCCAAGTTTTTCTTAAATGTTAAAAGTGACCCCGCATTTACCACTTTACCCGGCAGCTCATTCCACACTCCCACCACTCTCTGCGTGAAGAAGCCCCCCCTAATATTCCCTTTAAACTTTTCTCCTTTCACCCTTAACCCATGCCCTCTGGTTTTTTTCTCCCCTCACCTCAGCGGAAAAAGCCTGCTTGCATTCACTCTATCTATACCCATCAAAATCTTATACACCTCTATCAAATCTCCCCTCAATCTTCTACGCTCCAGGGAATAAAGTCCCAACCTATTCAATCTCTCTCTGTAACTCAGCTTCTCAAGTCCTGGCAACATCCTTGTGAACCTTCTCTGCACTCTTTCAACCTTATTTACATCTTTCCTGTAACTAGGTGACCAAAACTGTACACAATACTCCAAATTCGGCCTCACCAATGCCTTATATAACCTTACCATAACACTCCAACTTTTATACTCGATACTCCGATTTATAAAGGCTAATGTACCAAAGGCACTCTTTACGACCCTATCCACCTGTGACGTCACTTTTAGGGAATTCTGTACCTGTATTCCCAGATCCCTCTGTTCAACTGCACTCTTCAGAGTCCTACCATTTACCCTGTACGTTCTACTTTGGTTTGTCCTTCCAATGTGCAATATCTCACACTTGTCTGCGTTAAATTCCATTTGCCATTTTTCAGCCCATTTTTCTAGTTGGTCCAAATCCCTCTGCAAGCTTTGAAAATCTTCCTCACTGTCCACTACACCTCCAATCTTTATATCATCAGCAAACTTGCTGATCCAATTTACCACATTATCATCCAGATCATTGATATAGATGACAAACAACAATGGACCCCACACCGATCCCTGCGGCACACCACTAGTCACAGGCCTCCACTCAGAGAAGCAATCGTCCAAAACCACTCTCTGGCTTCTTCCATTGAGCCAGTGTCTAATCCAATTTACTACCTCCCCATGTATACCTATTGTGGTTGTATACTCCGAACAACAAACTATCTCGGATTCTCCAAGTCAAACACCATCCCACAGACATGGACCCTTCTTTAGACTAAGCACTAAAGCCAGTATGCTCACGTGATGCTGGCTTTGGAGCTTTTAAAACTGCTGTGAATTGGTCCTGTGAATGTTGGATCAAATCTCTGAGGCTTGCCAGTCCTGGAACTTTCAAAAACCCGAGAGAGAGAGTGAGAGACTCTGCATTCTTCCACCAGCTTCTAGCAGCAACTGAGAAATGAAATTAAAAACTGGACTTTTCTGTGGAAAAAAACTGTCTACAGGCATATCACCTGACCTATCAATCATCCTCGAATCAAGGTGCTCAGCAATCCCCAAAGGACCATTAAACTACACAACACCGCATTAATCCAGATTAAAATCAGCATGATGTTCAATATATTGCTTCAGTAACAATTAGACAACACCAGTTACAGACACCACGGCACCAATAAAATACTGGAACCTGCTTGAAAAACCTGCAGAGAAATATGATTAAAGTACACTTCCTAAAGGCACAGTATCGTCACAACTGTTCGAGTTGATGTCTTTCCGATGAGATATTAAATCCAATCACATCTCCGTTTTTAGGTTAGACGCAAGCGATCCTGTGACTTTATTTGAAGTGGAGATTCTGGCTTTGGACTGGGGTAAATACAGTAAGAGTTTTAACAACACCAGGTTCAAGTCCAACAGGTTTATTTGGTAGCAAATACCATAAGCTTTTGGAGCATAAACCTGTTGGACTTTAACCTGATGTTGTTAAAACTCTTACTGACTTTATTTGAAGAGCAGGGAATCGGTGATATGTTCATTTCCTTTGTCCATGCTGATACTTACATAATGCACCACTTGCAGTCTGGTTGAAAACAGGTTCAATTGGGAACTTTTAAAGAGAATTGGATACGTACTTGGAAAGGAAAGGAAATTGCCGGTGTACATGGACAGAGCAGGGGAGCGGGAATAATTGGATAGCTTTTTCAAAGAACTGGCATGGGCATGATGACCCAGATAATCTTCTGTAATGTTGTTCTGGCAAGGATGGCACCTCAAACGTTTTGCTTCTTAATAATGGATTGATTGAAGAACATTTTAGGAACTTTTGAAGATGGGATCAAATGCTTCAAAGTTCAATTTTTTGTCTTTACTGCACTGACAGATCCATTCAGGCCTGTAAACATTGAAGACAAGTAGGCAGACAATAAATATAATAATTTTCACATGTTCGGTAACAGGGAGCCACAATGAACAGAACTGTCAACATAACACAAGCTTAATGAAAGTTTATGTTGAAGGTGCTGGGTATTCCGCTGTTGAAGAGGATGGTTTAGCCTTAGAATAAGTGTATTGAAACATGTTGGTTCGCTAACATTGGGAGTTGAGAGCATTCTAATTGTGCTTGTATTTCAGGTCGCTGGAAGGAAAGGTTTCCCCCATGTCATCTATGCCCGACTCTGGCGATGGCCAGATTTACACAAGAACGAGCTGAAACATGCCAAGTTCTGCCAGTTTGCATTTGACTTAAAGTATGACAGTGTCTGTGTCAACCCATACCATTACGAGAGGGTTGTATCACCTGGGATTGGTGAGTGGTGAAGTCTGTATTAATTGTAGCAGAATTCCTGATGAACAGAAAAACGCAAGAGTTTTCAAACTGTTAACCTTGTTTGTTCCCATCCCATAAAATAAAGTTAAAGTTTATTTATTATTGTCACAAGTAGACTTAATTCACACTGTAATGAAGTTACTGTGAAAATCCCCTGGTCGCCACACTCGGGCGCCTGTTCAGGGACACTGAACTTTTTCACATGCCCCCAGTGTGTCCCTGCATTTGGAAAGGAAGCATTTGGGGATACATCTCAGGTCATTGATGTCTCACTCTACAAGAGTGAAAATTGGGTGAGAAGACCAGACACCAAGAAGCAAACATTTAGCAAAAACTTGAACTTTGTAGAGGTAACGTAAGACTGAAGGAACTAAGAGTCTCTCAGCTTTCAGTTCCTGAGAGAGGTTGAGTCAAATGTTGAAGATTGTACAGGATCCTGATGAACGTAGAGTGAAATCCTCACTGAATTGGTGATGAGTGAAGGAACCTCCCGGTTAATGATGGGCCAGCCATTGCTTAGATATTGACTTAAGAGTGAAATGGATAGCTATAGATATGGCTTGTTTAGAAATGCATGGTGTCAGACCCCAGGAAAGGATTGGAGTTTTCCAAGTCCATTGAATCCATAGGATCCCAACAATATAGAAGGAGGCCATTCAGCCCATCGGGTACACCGACAACAATCCCATCCAGATCCTATCGCCATAACCCCACCTATTTACCCAGCTACTCCCCCTGACACTAAGGGGCAATTTAGCATGGCCAATCAACCTAACCCGCACATCTTTCGGACTGTGGGAGGAAACCGGGGCACCCGGAGGAAACCCATGCAGACATGGGGAGAACGTGCAAACTCCACACTGACAGTGACCCGAGGCCGGGTTTGAACCCGGATCCCTGACAATATTCCTTAAAATCGATTCTAACACATTTAAAATTTCAATATTTATGTTCTAAAATCATGATCACTTATTTGAACTAATTACTGTATCTTGTGTAAATTGCTTCTTGTTAGCTTATTTTTAAAGTCATTTAACTGAATGCCGCGAGCTCTGTCAGTGCCTCTAATGTCTACTGGTTAAAAATCTCACTCATCTTATTGCCCCGCTTCACACTTTTGAACTTAACTTTTATTCTGCCCCACTCCGAGATTGGCTTTCAGTTCAGTCATTTTATCATTTTAAATTTTTCCCAGTGACACGATCTCTCTGAAGTCCAGGGCGATGGATAGGCCATTGACTGTGTCTCTTCACGGCTCACAAGAGTACTGCTCTGTAGTTGCCCACAGATAATGCTGGGTGACTGGACGCACACACTACCCACCTTACTGCTGTTTTCTCTTCCTCCAGCAGTTACTAAATGTTTGTTTTTCTGTTCTGCAGGTCTTAGTCTCCAGAACACAGGTTAGCATTTTTTAAAATTACTTAAGTGAATCTGAAAATGTGTGTTAACTGTGTTCTTGCTTACGAGAGAATGCCCTACTGCTGTACTAAGGTTTATACTATGTCTTTGCTGACAGTGGAATAACTGTGCAGAGCACTGGATTTTTAAAAAAATGATGGAATGTGGCATCGCTGGCAAGGCTGACATTTATTGCCCATCCCTAATTGCCCTTGAACTTGGTGGCTTACTTGGCCACTTCAGAGGGCAGTTAAGAATCAACCACACTGCTGTGGGTCTGGGACCAGACTGGGTAAGGATGGCAGATTTTCCTTCTCTAAAGGACATTAGTGATCCAGGTAGGTTTTTTACAATTGATGACAATTTCATGGCACCATTACTGACATTAGCTTTCGGTTCCAGACTTAATTAATTGAATTTAAATTCCACCAGCTGCAGTGGTAGGATTTCAACCCATTTCCGCAGAGCATTACCCTGGTCCTCTGGATTACTAGCCTAGTGACATTACCACGACACTGCCACCTCCCCAATAATGCTGAGTAAACATTCATTCATGACAGTGCAGAGGGTAAAGGCTGGCAATTTGTGTAGAATAACCTGTCTCTGTATTGTTCCTTCGATGGATTTCTACTTCACCAGATGAAAGAATACAGATTGCAATAATCAGTATTGCTAACTAGAATTGGTTGAATATCAACGAGAACTTGTAATCATATAGTACTTTTAACGTAATGCAATGTCCCAAGGGCGATTCGTACGCCAGCAAGTCACAGAAGGCAACATTACAGTAAATGGACAAAAGCTTGATCAAAGAGGTGTGCGCTAAGGATTTGATTTGATTTATTATTGTCTCATGTATTAGTATACAGTGAAAAGTATTGTTTCTTGCGTGCTATACAAAGTATACCATTCATAGAGAAGGAAAGGAGAGAGTTCAGAATGTAGTGTTACAGTCATAGCTAGGGTGTAGAGAAAGATCAACTTAATGCGAGGTAGGTCCATTCAAAAGTCTGATGGCAGCAGGGAAGAAGCTGTTCTTGAATCGGTTGTACGTGTCCTCAGACTTTTGTATCTTATTGAAGGTGGAAGAGAGAATATTCGGGGTGCGTGGGGTCCATAATTGTGCTGGCTGCAGGAAATGTAGACAGTGTCAATGGGTGGGAGGCTGATTTGAGTGATGGACTGGGCTTCGTTCACGACCCTTTGTGGTTTATTGCGGTCTTGGACAGAGTAGGAATCATACCAAGCTGTGATACAAGCAGAAATAATACTTTCTGTGGTGGATCTGTAAAAGTTGGTGAGAGTTGTAGCAGACGTACCAAATTTCCTGAGTCTCCTGATAAAGTAGAGGCGTTGGTGGGGCTTTCTTAACTATAGCGGTGGTGTGGAGGGACCAGGACAGGTTACTGGTGATTTGGACACCTAGAAACTTGAAACTCTCGACCATTTCATCCCCATTGATGTAGACAGGGGCATGTCCTCCACTACGCTTCCTGATGTCAATGACTGTCTCCTTCGTTTTACTGACATTGAGGGAGAGATTGTTGTCGCTGCACCAGTTCACCAGATTCTCCTCTTTCCTGTGCTCCATCTCATCATTGTTTGAGATCTGATCCACTACGGTGGCATCAGCAAATTTGAAAATCGAATTGGAGGGGAATTTGACCACACAGTCAGAGGTGTATAAGGAATATAGTAAGGGGCAGAGGACACAACCTCATGGGGCACCGGTGTTGAGAATGATGGTGGTGGAGGTGTTGTTGCCTATCCTTACTGATTACGGTCTGTGGGTTAGGAAGTCTAGGATCCAGTTGCAGAGGGAGGAGCCGAGCCCCAGGCCCCAGAGTTTGGAGATGAGTTTGGAGATGAGTTTCATAGGAATAATGGTGTTGAAGGCTGAGCTGTATTCAATAAATAGGAATCTGACATACATGTCTTTGTTATCCAGGTTTTCCAGAGTTGAGTGTAGGGCCAGGGAGATGGCGTCTATAATGGACCTGTTGCAGCAATAGGCAAACTGCAGTGGATCTAGGTTTCTTAAGAGGAAAGAGAGGCAGAGAGGTTCAGAGGGGAGATTCCAAGCATGGACACTTGAAGACCTGGCCATTAGTAGTGCTTACCCCAGTCCAACGTCGGCATCTCCACATCATTAGTGGTGGAGCAGTGAAAACCCAGGATGCTGAAGCCAGAATTAGTTGAGTGTGCATCATCAGGTTTGTGGGGTTGGAAGAGATGATCAGGATGGATGAGACCACGGAGGGATTTGGAAACGAGGTTGGATCACTGCAAGAGGCCAAGGGCAGAAAGGTCAAAGTGGAAGTAAAATGGAGAATTAAATATAGGTGATCCAAAACGTTGGGTCATGCTTGTGGACTGAGCAGAGATGGTCTGCAAAGTGCTCACCCAATCTGCATTTGGTTTACTCAGAACCTTTTGTGAGCAGTGAATACCGTACACTGGATTGAAACAAGTCCACATGGATTGCGGTTTCACCAGGGAAGAGTGATTGGGGCTTTGGATGGTGAGGGCAGAGGAATGAAATGGGCAGGCCTGCATTTGAAAGGAAAGGTGCTGAGAGAGGGGAACTCGGTGATTGTGGAGTAGACGGGTTGTCACAGAGGGGAAGGTCAGAGCGGAGAGGAGGTGAAGACGTGTTCGGTGGCGTCATGCTGAGGGGGCGCAAATGGCGGAGGATGATTCATTAAATACAGAGTGCAACTGTTGTAGATATGGATTATTATTAATTCAGTAGTAAGCCAACGACGACTATTATAAAGCGATCAGCCACCTTTAAACATACTGATAATCTGTTATGTTTTAAATTGTGACACAGCCCAATTTTTTACACATGTCCTGAGTCCTCGGACTGTTTCCTTCTGCCTTTGATAATCTTGTCACTAACCGAATGTAATTCAATTGTTCTCTTGTATGTGTGTGTTAGCTCCGCCCACTCGTCTGGTGAAGGATGAATTTGTCCACGAGTGTGTGCAATTGGATGGGCCGCAGGTTATGCCACATCCTGAAGAGCATGGGCTTCAGCCAGTCAAACATTCAACTGGCACACAGCCACCTTCTGAGACCTACTCCCAACCTCTCCCACCGCCAATACTTCCCTTAGCAGAGACATCCAGAGCAACTGTGCACAGTTATCCCAACATCCCAATGACTCCTCCACGTGAGTACACTGTGTTTAATCAAACACAACCATATCAATAATTGTCAGGCAGTTTTTCTGTAGTGCTAGTGGCACATTCGAAAACCTTCAAAGTGCTGTTTATAGGCTTTAAGCTTGTGTTAACTTGGTATTTTGCACCACTTCTGAAAAGCTGCTGCGAATTTCCAAAGCAAACCACTGAGTGTGGCTGTGATTAGGGCACCTGAGGATCTGGAGAATGTCCTGCTTAGTGCTGACTGTCAGAGGACTTTCTGGCAGCTTCTTTGTGCTGGATTTCAGTTGGTTAGGTTCTGTACATTTTGCACCATTACAATGGATGGAAATGGGATTTGGGAAATAGTAAAAATGTTCGGTCCAGACTTCAGCCTGCGTATCCTACCGGACATTTCATTATGTTTATTCCTAAGGAAGAAATGGCTCCAGTGCTTTGGAATGGTGCATGGGAACTAGAACTCTGACTGTTCTCTCTACATCTCTCTCTCATGCGTGCACTACTCATGTCCCCATGCTGCATGTGTGTCCATGTTCTTCTCTCTTCATCCTTCCTCTCTCCCTCCTGTGTGAATGGGTAGAACACATTTTAAGTATCTTGAATGAAGAATTGCTTTAACGTTCATAAAGTAAATATATATTTAATTAATTTTTCTCTCCCCCTCTCTCAGCTGCCAGCAATTCTCTCATTGCTATGAATCATAATGAGGGATTGTTACAGATTGCCACACCGCTGCAGCAGATGGCACCTCCCCCAACACCACCACCTCCTGTCCCTCCTCATCCATCTCAACAAAACGGATATCCGCCACCAAAACAATCATACCAGAGTAAGTGGCCATAAATCTGTGGGGCGCTTGTAAATGTGAAGGTTCCATGCAACTGAAAAGCTGGTAAAGCTTTCCTTTATAGTCTTCCACCTGGGAATTTTCACTAAGGTAAACTCTGAGTGCAGTCAGTGGTCACATTAATTAACAACAGATTTTCCTTAAATTAACTCTTCGAGGGCATGGAGATTAAGGTTTATAGCAGATTGTTCCAGTCCTTAACTGTTCTTGGGAGAAACCAGATTGGCTGATGAAGCACATTGGGGTGTGTACAGTAGGAGCTGTTGGTGAAAAACTCATCAAGAGGATCCGTGCTGGAGCCTCAGCTATTTACATTCTATATTAATGACTTAAAGGAAGAGACAGAGAGTATTGTCTCCAAGTTTGCCACTGATAATTCCAAGCCAGGTGGAAAGGTAAGCTGTGGGGAGGACACAGGCTGTAAAGAGGTATAGGCAGGTTCAGTGAGCGGACAACAAGATGGCAGATGGAATATAATGCAGGGATGTTTGAAGTTATTCAGTTTGTTCGCAAGACTAGGAAAGCAAAATATTTTTTAGAAGGAGTGAGACTTGTAAGTGTCGATGTTCGAAGCGATTTGGATGTGTTCATAGAAGAATGCAGAAAACAAACATGCAGCAGCAGCAGCAAGAGTTTTGGAAGGCTTATGGCACATTGGCCTTTATTGCAGGGAATACAAGAATGAAGAAGTGTTGCTACAGTTATACAGGGTTTTGGTGAGATTACACCTCAAATACTGGATGCAATTTCGGTCTTCACATTTTGGAAAGGATATCGTTGTATCGGAGGCAGTGCAGCAAAGGCTCACGGAATTGGCCCTGAGGTTGAGGGGCTTGTCCGATGAAGAGAGGCTGAGTAAATTGGGCATATAATCTCAGGTTTAGAAGAATGAGAGGCAACCTCATTGAAGCATGAAAAATTCTGAAGGAGAATAGAAGCAAAATACTGCAGATAGAATTGTACAATCATACAGTGCAGAGGAGGACCTTCAGCCCAGCGAGACTGTACCGGCATGTGAGAAACACCTGAACTCCCACCTAATCCAGACCATCACCACTCTCTGGGTAAAAAGGTCCCCCCCCCCCCATCAAACCTCCTGCCTCTCACCTTGAACCTATGTCCCCTCGTGACTGACCCTTCAACTAAGGGGAACAGCTGCTCCCTATCCACTCTGTCAATCAGGTCGCCCCTCAGTCTTCTCTGCTCCACTGAAAACAGCCCAAGCCTACCCAACCTCTCTCCATAACTTAAATGCTCCATCCCAGGCAGCATCTTGGTGAACCTCCTCTGCACCCCCTCCAGTGCAATCACATTCTTCCTATAATGTGGTGACCAGAACTGCACACAGTGCTCCAGCTGTGGCCTCACCAAAGTTCTATACAACTCCAACATGACTTCCCTGCTTTTGTAATCTGTGCCTCGATTGATAAAGGCAAGTGTCCCATATGCCTTTTTCACTACTCTACTAACATGCCCTTCCGCCTTCAGAGATCTGTAGACAAACACGCCAGGTCCCTTTGTTCCACAGAACTTCCTTGTTTCATACCGTTCATTGAATACTTCCTTGTAGAATTACTCCTTCCAAAGTCTATCACCTCTCACTTTTCAGGGTTAAATTCCATCTGCCTGTTTGACCATTCCATCTAAGTCTTCATGTAGCCCAAGACACTCAGCCTTGCTGTTAACCACCTGGCCAATGTTTATCATCCGCAAACTTACTAATCCTACCCCCCACAGAGCCATCTATGTCATTTATATAAATGATGAATAATAGGGGACCCAACACATATGTGGTACGCCACTGGACACTGGCTCCCAGTCACTAAAGCAGCTTTCTGTCATCACCCTCCCGTCAAGAGTTTGTTTCCACTGGTTGGGGATCTAAAACATTGGGCACAGTCTGAAGATAAGGGTAAAAACTGGGCGGCATGGACAAGTTGGGCCGAAGGGCCTGTTTCCATGCTGTAAACCTCTATGACCAATCATTTATGATTGTGATGAGGGGCAGTTACTTCACTGGAATGGTTGTGAATCTTAGGAATTCTCAATCCCAGAGGATTATGGATGCAGCATTGTTGAATACATTTAAGGCTGTGATAGGCAGATATTTGGTCTCTTGGGGAATTGAGGGATATGGGGAGCAGGCAGGAAAATTGAGTTGAAGCCCAGGATCACCCCATGATCGTGTTGAATGGCAGAGCAGGCTCAATGGGCCATATTCCTGCTCTTAATTCTATTGTGTTGTTGTGAGCTCGGTCACTTTTGGACTTAATGTACTGCTTAGAAGTATTTCATTGCTTATTCAAAGTTTTATGGGCTTTTCTCTGCTTCAGGAGACTGTGCCAGCCTAGCAACGTGACAAGAAGACACACTAGAATCTCATTCCTATCTCTGGACTTTGAAACGTGCCAACTATTGGAGTTTACAATTCTGACAATTTGTTAACTGTGATCCGACTCTCTCGGGAGCAGATTTCCTTGTGCCTTCTGTTTTTTTTCTCATTCATTTGCGAGATGTGGCCATCACTGCCTGGGCCAGATTTATTTCTCATCCCTAATTGCCCTTGAAAAGGTGGTGGTGGACTGTTGCGGTCCATGTAGTGTGGGAACATCTACTGTGCCTTTAGGGAGGGACTTCCAGAAGTTTGAACCAGCGAAACTGGTGAGTGATTTGGTGGGGGGTGGGAAACCTCATGGTTTCCTAAGTATCTGCTTCTATTTTCTATGTTTCTATACAGAAGGTAGTCGAGGTCAAAAGGAGAAGTTAGATATAGCTCTTGGGGATAAAGGAATCAAGGGATATGAGGGGGGGAGAGTCAGGATATTGAATTCGATGATCAAAATGAATGGTGGAGCAGGCTCGAAGGGCCGAATGGCCTACTCCTATTTTCTATGTTTCTATGCTGCCTTAGTCCTTCTAATTGGTTGCAGGTATGGGCTTAGAAGGTGCTGCCAAGGGGCTTGGTGAGTTGCTGCGGTGTACAATGGTGTACACTCCTGCCACTGTGCATCAGTGGTGGAGGCAGTGAATGTTTATGGAAGGGGTGCCAATCAATAGACTGTTTTGTCCTGGATGGTATCTAACTTGGAGTGTTGTTGAAGCTGCACTCCTCCAGGCAAGCGGAGAATATTCCATCACACTCCTTACATGTGCCTTGTAAATCGGGGACAGGCTTTGGGAAGCCAGGGTGTGAGTTACTTGCTGCAGGATTCCTAGCCTCTGACTTGCTCCTGTAACCACAGTTTTAATATGGCTGGTCCAGTTCAGTTTCTGGTCAATGGTAACCCCCAGATTGTTGTTAACCAAGGAATCAGTGATTGTATTGCCATCGAATGGCAAGGAGAGATGGTTAGATTCTCTCTTCTTGGAGTTGGCCATTGCCTCAGGTCTTGCTGCATTTGCACGTGGACTGCTTCAGATATTCAAGCTCGCGCGAAAACAGAAAATGTTGGAAACATTTGATTTGATTTATTATTGCCACATGTATTAATATACAGTGAAAAGTATTGTTTCTTGCGCGCTATACAGACAAAACATACCATTCGTAGAGAAGGAAAGGAGAGAGTGCAGAATGTAGTGTTACAGTCATAGCTAGGGTGTAGAGAAAGATCAACTTAATGCAAGGTAAGACCATTCAAAAGCCTGATGGCAGCAGGGAGGAAGCTGTTTTTGAGTCGGTTGGTACGTGTCTTCAGACTTGTATCTTTTTCCCGATGGAGGAAGGTGGAAGAGAGAATGTCCAGGGTGTGTGGGGCCATTAATTATGGTTCTGCTTTTCCGAGTCAGCGGGAAGTGTAGACTGAGTCAATGGATGGGTGGCTGATTGGAGTAATGGACTGTGCTTCGTTCCCGACCCTTTGCAAGTTCATTATGGTTTTGGACAGAGCGAGCTGTAATACAACCTGAAAGAATGCTTTCTATGGTGCATCTGTAGAAGTTGGTGAGAGTTGTAGCGGACATGCCAAATTTCCTTAGTCTTCTGAGAAAGTTGGGGCATTGGTGGGCTTTCTTAACTATAGTGTCGGCATGGGGGGACCAGGACAGGTTGTTGGTGATCTGGACATCTATAAACTTGAAGCTCTTGACCATTTCTACTTCATCCCCATTGAGGTAGACAGGGGCATGTTCTCCACTATACCATGACCATCTCCTTCGTTTTTGTTGACATTGAGTGAGAAATTGTTGTTGCCACACCAGTTCACCAGATTCCCTATCTCTTTCATGTGCTCCATATCATCATTGTTTGAGATCCGACCCACTACGGTGGCGTCATCAGCAAACTTGAAAATCGAATTGGAGGGGAATTTGGCCGCACAGTCAGAGGTGTATAAGGAGTATAGTAGGGGGCTGAGAACACAGCCTTGTGGGGCACCGGTGTTGAGGATGATGGTGGAGGAGGTGTTGTTGCCTATCCTTACTGATTACGGTCTGTGGGTTAGGAAGTTCAGGATCCAGTTGCAGAGGGAGGAGCCGAACCCCAGGCCACAAAGTTTGGAGATGAGTCCCAGCAAGTCAGGGAGCAACAGTGGAGAGAGAAACAGAGTTAACTTTTCAGGTCAAAGGTCTTTGTCCGCCCTTAGTCATTGAGTAGACCTTGAGGTAAAATGTTAGCTCGGTTTCTCTCCACAAATGCTGCTTGACCTTCTGCGTATTGCCAGCTTTTCTGTTTAAAATTTCTAGCATTCTCAGTATTTTGATTTGACTCGATGGACTGAATAGCCACGTGTGGCTATAAGAGCAGGTCAGAGACTGGGAATTTTGCAGCGAGTAACTCACCTCCTGACACAAAGACTGTCCTGTCTACAAGGCACAAGCCAGGAGTACATGGGAGTACTGTCCGCCTGACTGGATGAGTGTAGCTGCAACAACACTCGAAGCTCGGCACTATCCAGGCCAAAGCAGCCCACTTGATTGGCATCCTATCCATCAACTTAAACGTGTGCTCCCTCCCCTACAGCACACAGTAACAGCTGTGTTAACCATATGAAAAATGAACTACAGCAACTCACCAAGGCTTCTTTGACAGCACCTTCCAAACCTGTGATCTCCACTATCCAGAGGGACCAGGACAGCAGATGCATGGAAATGCCATCACCTGCAAGACTCAGTCCAAGTCACGCACCAACCTTGCTTAGAAATCTATCGCTGTCCTTTCACTGTCGCTGGATCAAAATCCTCTTCCTCACAACACTCCCTACTCCACATGGGGTGCAGCATGGTCAAGGCAGCTCACCACCACCTCATGTAGTTGGAGATGGGAAACAAATACTGCTCTTGCCAACAATGACTACATCCTGTGAAAGAATTAGAAGAAACTCATAAAGTCTTTGCTTTCTTGGTTGTTTTATAAAATAATCAACACGTTGTGAAGAAATCATGTTCAGTTGCAGTAGCCTGAGGTATATTCCTCTTCCCCAGATACCACAGCAACTTGGACAGGCAGCAGCACAGCAGCTTATACACCAAGCATCGTCCCCCAGCAGAATGGACATGGGCATCACCAACCACCACTCCATCACCCCAGCCATTACTGTGAGTACGTCATGCTGTGTGTGTGTGTGAAAATCGAGATACTGAGCCAGTTTGGAACACAGTATAATTGGCTTTTACGAATCCAAAAACTCATTACAAACACCATTTTCACACAGTCACTCCCTCTGACGCAATTGCATTTTGATGTGAATGCAGCTCTGTATAAACCGTGTGCAATTAGACTCCGTTTTACAGCACAGAAACAGGCATTTCAGCCTGTTGTGTCTGCGCCAGTCATCATGCCCCTATCTATTCTAATCCCATTTTCCAGCACTTGGTACGTAACCTTTTGTAAGGCCTCACACCTCAGCTAAATGCTTCTTAAATGTTGTTCCCACCGCCCTTTCAGACAATGATTTCTAGATTCCCACCACCTTAATAGAACATAGAACAGTACAGCACAGAACAGGCCCTTCGGCCCACGATGTTGTGCCGAGCTTTATCTGAAACCAAGATCAAGCTATCCCACTCCCTATCATCCTGGTGTGCTCCATGTGCCTATCCAATAACCGCTTAAATGTTCCTAAAGTGTCTGACTCCACTATCACTGCAGGCAGTCCATTCCACACCCCAACCACTCTCTGCGTAAAGAACCTACCTCTGATATCCTTCCTATATCTCCCACCATGAACCCTATAGTTATGCCCCCTTGTAATAGCTCCATCCACCCGAGGAAATAGTCTTTGAACGTTCACTCTATCTATCCCCTTCATCATTTTATAAACCTCTATTAAGTCTCCCCTCAGCCTCCTCCGCTCCAGAGAGAACAGCCCTAGCTCCCTCAACCTTTCCTCATAAGACCTACCCTCCAAACCAGGCAGCATCCTGGTAAATCTCCTCTGCACTCTTTCCAGCGCTTCCACATCCAGCGCTCTTTCCAGCGCTTCCACCTTCTAGGTGAAAATGTTTCTCCTCAAATCCCCTCTATATTTCCTGCCCCTAGCCTTAAATCTATGCCCCCTGATTATTAACCCTTCTACTTAGTTATGATGGAGCTGTATAAAATGCCTGTTAGGTCACAGTTAGAGTAGTGACCTAACAGGCATTTTATACAGCTCCATCATAACTTCCCTGCTCTTAGATGCTATGCCTCAGTTAATAAAGGTGAGTATCCCATATACCTTCTTAATCACCTTATCTCTCCTGCTTCCTTCAGGGATCTTTGAATATGCACCCCTAAGGTCCCCCTGGTCCTCTTTACTTTCTAGTGTCCTACCGTTTGTTGTGCATTCCCTTGCCTTGCTAGTTCTCCCAAAATACATCACCTCACATTTTTGCCACTGATCTGCCCATCTGACCAGCCCATCCCGTAATCTAAGGCTTTCTTCCTCACTATTTATCACACCACCAATTTTGTGTCATCTGTGAATTTACCTTCCACATTCACACCTAGATCACTAGATCTAAACCTTTGAGTTTGCCCTCCAAGAATTGAACCTGCACTGTGAACCTGTGCCTACGCTACAAGCAGCAAGGGACCCAGCATCAATCCCTGTGGCACACCACTGGACAGTCTCCAATGTAGGATCTTGTCAAAAGCCTCACTGCTTATCAGTAGCTTGTGGTTTTGTTTTCATGTAGACTAATTCTTCATAGTTTCTGTTGTTGCATACAATTGCCATTTTATCGTGTGAAGGTATTAATTATAAGTCCGTCTTTGATTTTGTACCAGTCGACCCAGGTGTTTTCCCTTGCAGAATCTAACTGCTTTGTCTCCACTTTGTTATCAACTGATTACAGTTCACTGAAATATGGGAATTGATGTGGACTGGATTGCCCCATCATTAGGTTGACTAAAGGAACTAAACTGACCACTGCTTTAAGGTCAGCACCGGCTTAATAGCTACAGGTGAATCGACTAGCCGTTTGGCAGGGAGGTTTAGCAATTACTGTGATTCCATTGTAAAGAGAAATCAAAAGCAATATAATCCTTAAATTAGTATGTTCTGAGAGTTATCTGTCCATAATGCACATTGAGTTGATAAGTTGTTTTATAAAACCTCACTGCTCAGTGTGCATGATCGTGTGATCCTCAGGTCAGCCATCGCAAACAGCTGTGATACCATTTCTCTTGCGTCACACTGCCTCATCTTCACAACCACGCACACCACATAATGGTGAGTAAGCTTTGTCCTGTCTTTTTAAAATCATGGAAGTACGTTTGCACCAGTGTTGTTGTTTATCTCCATTGCAGTTGCATTGGAAAAATGGGCAGGATTGCAATAAAAGCTGTGGCAACCTTACAAATGAAATGGAAAGAATTTTTTATTAATGCAGCTCAGTTATCCCACTCAAAGAATTTTGCCAGGGTTTGGAAATTGCAGCAATGGGGAGCGATTGGATAGACCAGGGTCGTCTTCCTTCGAACAGAGGAGGCTGAGCTCAGGGTGACCTAACTGAGCTGTACAAAATTATGAGGGGTGGAGATAGGAATGACAGGGCAGACTTGATTCCCCTAGCTGAGGGGTCAAATACCCAGGGGGTATAGATTTAACTGATAGGTAGGAGGATTAGAGGGGACAAGAGGGAAAACCTTTTCAGCCGGTGTGTGGTGGGTATCTGGAATTCACTGCCTAAGTCAGTGGTTGAAGCTGAAACACTTTAGGTACCTGGATCTGTATCTGAGGTGCTGTAACCTGCAAGATTACGCACCAGGTGCTGGAAAGCAGGATTAAAATGAGCAGCTAGTTTATTGTTCCCTCTTTTTTGGGCTGGCACAGACATGATGAGTCGAATGGCCTATTTCTGCACTTTTTCATGATTCTATAAAAACATAATTTGGTATATGTAGCAGTGAGGTAACTGTGACCAACAGCAGGTCAGGCTGCACCTGTAGAGACAAACAGTATTAACATTTCAGGTTGTGATGACCCTTCATCAGAACTTAATAACGTGTCCTCTAATTTATGGCCCTCTTACCTTCCTATTTCATACTATCTATTTCTTCCAATCTGTTGTGCACGTTATGTGGTGTTTTTCATTGCCTCAGGTTACTCTCCTGTGATTATCCCCCTCTCCACTCGTGCTGTCTGTACCTGTAAAGACTTGGTCACCTGAAAAGATTCGCATTCCAACCATTATCTTACAATTGTGCTTTTGTCTATATATGCCGTGTTTGTGAAACCTACCCCTCCACTTACCTGATGAAGGAGCGGCACTCCGAAAGCTCGTGCTACCAAATAAACCTGTTGGACTTTAACCTGGTGTTGTAAGACTTCTTACTCAGGTTATCCCAGATCAGGTGAATGAGTTTTTGAAGTGTCATTGTAGTTGCAATGTTGGAATCATGGCAGACAATTGGTGCACAGCAAGATCCCACAAATGCAAATCATAAATTGACCAGTTAATCTGCTTTTGTGATTTTGGTTGAGGGATAAATATTTGTCAGGACATTGACGACAACTCCTACTACTACTTTTGAAAATAGTGCCATGGAATTCGTAGAACCATAATAATCCCTACACTGCAGAAAGAGATCATTCGGCCCATCAGGTCTGCACTGACTCTCCGAAAGAGCATCACACCCAAGCCCTCCCCTCTACTCTATCCCTATAACCCTGCACATTTAGCATGGCCAATCCCCCTAACCTAGACATCTTTGGACACTAAGGGGCAATTTAGCATGGCCAATCCACCTAACCCGCACATCTTTGAATCCTTTAAATCAAACGGAGAGGGAAATCTGAACCTTGGTTAATGTCTCAGCTAAAGACAACACCTCTAACAATTTAGCGCATGTACCCGTACTACACTGGGATGTCAGCCTGAATTCTGTGTTCAAGTCTCGAATAGGGACTTGAAGCCATGACCTCTGATTTAGCCGGGTCCTGCTAGCACTGAGCATTGCTGACGCCACAAACCAGTGTTTAAGTCAGGAAGGAGAGGGGCGGTGTACAATTGGAACTGGATGAAGGATAGGATATGGGTACAAGAGTTTTCGATGAGTTGATATTTCTGGGGGCAGAGCATTGCAGTCGTCATGTTTGGAGGTGAAGTCATGGATGAGGTTTCAGCAGAGACGAGCGGTGTTAGAGCTGGAAGCTGGCGCTCGGTCCTTGTGTTGGAAGCCAGGAGCTGTGAGTACAGTAGGCAGGGAATTCACCAGAGGAAGGCGATACTGCCGAGGTGCTGAGGTTTGGTGCCATTACGCGGAGTGTGGCTGTACTGGCGAGGGAGGTGACAGGGTGAAGCTGGTGTCAGTCATACTGTGCAGAGAGGAATTTCCAGATCTGTAAACAACTTGGCAGGAGGGAGGGGGTGTTTAGATAATCACTTCTCATTTACTTCAAATTCATTTGCATGTCATTCACTCTGATCAGAAGCCTATCAGTTCTGTTGGGAGTTATTATTGAATTTATATGAATTTCAGGCTGAACGAACTGTAATATACCTTTTGAGAATGCCTATTAAAATTAGTAGTATTGATACTTTCATATTGCTGTACTTTATAACAGTTAACTTGTGCCTCTAGGGTCGTCACATCACAACGGGGCATCCTATCAGCAGCCAATTTCCAACCATCCAGGTAATTAACTTTCCAAACATACATAGAATTAAGTTAGAACATAGAACATAGAAAGCCACAGCACAAACAGGCCCTTCGGCCCACAAGTTGCGCCGATCACATCCCCACCTCTAGGCCTATCTATAGCCCTCAATCCCATTAAATCCCATGTACTCATCCAGAAGTCTCTTAAAAGACCCCAACGAGTTTGCCTCCACCACCACCGACGTCAGCCGATTCCACTCACCCACCACCCTCTGAGTGAAAAACTTACCCCTGACATCTCCTCTGTACCTACCCCCCAGCACCTTAAACCTGTGTCCTCTCGTAGCAACCATTTCAGCCCTTGGAAATAGCCTCTGAGAGTCTACCCTATCCAGACCTCTCAACATCTTGTAAACCTCTATCAGGTCACCTCTCATCCTTCGTCTCTCCAGGGAGAAGAGACCAAGCTCCCTCAACCTATCCTCATAAGGCATGCCCCCCAATCCAGGCAACATCCTTGTAAATCTCCTCTGCACCCTTTCAATGGCTTCAACATCTTTCCTGTAATGAGGTGACCAGAACTGCGCGCAGTACTCCAAGTGGGGTCTAACCAGGGTCCTATAAAGCTGCAGCATTATCTCCCGACTCCTAAACTCAATCCCTCGATTAATGAAGGCCAGTACGCCGTACGCCTTCTTGACCGCATCCTCCACCTGCGAGGCCGATTTAAGAGTCCTATGGACCCGGACCCCAAGGTCCTTCTGATCCTCTACACTGCTAAGAATGGTACCCTTCATATTATACTGCTGCTTCATCCCATTGGATCTGCCAAAATGGATCACCACACACTTATCCGGGTTGAAGTCCATCTGCCACTTCTCCGCCCAGTCTTGCATTCTATCTATGTCTCGCTGCAACTTCTGACATCCCTCCAAACTATCCACAACACCACCTACCTTGGTGTCGTCAGCAAACTTACCAACCCATCCCTCCACTTCCTCATCCAGGTCATTTATGAAAATGACAAACAGCAAGGGTCCCAGAACAGATCCCTGGGGCACTCCACTGGTCACTGACCTCCATGCAGAGAAAGACCCCTCCACAGCCACTCTCTGCCTTCTGCAGGCAAGCCAGTTCTGGATCCACAAGGCAACAGCCCCTTGGATCCCATGCCCTCTCACTTTCTCAAGAAGTCTTGCATGGGGGACCTTATCGAACGCCTTGCTGAAGTCCATATAGACCACATCCACCGCTCTTCCTTCGTCAATGTGTTTGGTCACATTTTCAAAGAACTCAACCAGGCTCGTAAGGCACGACCTGCCCCTGACAAAGCCGTGCTGACTACTTTTGATCATACTAAACTTCTCTAGATGATCATAAATCCTGTCTCTCAGGATCCTCTCCATCAACTTACCAACCACTGAGGTTAGACTCACCGGTCGGTAATTTCCCGGGCTGTCCCTGTTCCCTTTCTTGAATATAGGGACCACATCTGCAATCCTCCAATCCTCCGGAACCTCTCCCGTCTCCATCGACGATGCAAAGATCATCGCCAAAGGCTCCGCAATCTCCTCCCTCGCCTCCCACAGTAACCTGGGGTACATCCCATCCGGTCCCGGCGACTTACCAACCTTGATGCCATTCAATAGTTCCAACACATCCTCTTTCTTTATGTCCACATGCTCGATCCTTTCTGTCCACCGCAAACCAGCAGTACAACCACCCAGATCCCTTTCCACCGTGAATACCGAGGTAAAGTATTCATTAAGCAGCTCCGCCATTTCTAACGGTTCCGCACAAACTTTTCCCCCTTCACCTTTTAAGGGTCCTATGCCTTCACATCTCATCCTTTTACTCTTGACATATTTGTAGAAAGCCTTGGGATTCTCCTTAATCTTACCCGCCAAGGCCTTCTCATGACCCCTTCTCGCTCTCCTAATTTCCTTCTTAAGCTCCTTCCTACATCCCGTATACTCCTCTAAATCCTTAACACCTCCTAGCTCTCTGAACCTTCTGTACGCCTCTCTTTTCTTATTCACCAGGTTCATCACAACCTTCGTGCACCACGGTTCCCGTACCCTACCAACACCCCCCTGTCTCATCGGAACGTTGTCATGCAGAGCTCCAGACAAACATTCCTTGAAAATCCTCCACTTTCCTTCGGTACTTTTCCCCAAGAATGCCTCCTTCCAATTTACCCGTCTAATTTCCTCCCTGATGACACTGTATTTCCCTTTACTCCAGAGAAACACTTTCCTAGCCTGCCTGATCCTATCTCTTTCCAATGCTATCGTGAAGGAGATAGAATTATGATCGCTATCCCCAAGATGCTCACCCACCGAGAGATCCTCCACCTGTCCAGGTTCATTAGCCAGCACCAGATCAAGTACAGCCTCTCCTCTAGTAGGCTTATCCACATACTGTGTCAGGAAACTCTCCTGGACACACCTAACAAACTCCTCTCCATCCAAACCCCTAGCCCTAGGGATATTCCAATCTATGTTTGGGAAATTAAAATCTCCCATCACGACAACTCTGTTATTCCTACATCTCTCCAGGATCTGTTTCCCCATCTGCTCCTCAACATCTCTGTTACTATTGGGCGGCCTATAGAAAACACCCAGCAACGTTACCGACCCCTTCCTGTTCCTATCCTCCACCCACAGAGACTCCGTAGTCAATCCCTCCACGGCGTCCACCTTCTCTACAGCCGTGACACTATCCCTGATCAACAGTGCCACTCCCCCCCTCTCTTGCCTCCCTCCCTGTCCTTCCTGAAACATCTAAAACCCGGCACCTGAAGCACCCAGTCCTGTCCCTGAGACATCCAAGTCTCCGTAATGGCCACCACATCACAATTCGAAGCAGCAATCCACGCTCTAAGCTCATCCACTTTATTCACTACACTCCTGGCATTAAAATAGACACATCTCAGACCTTCAGCCTGAGCACTTCCCTTCTCCATCACTCGTCTAACCTCCCTCTTACCCTGTTTACATTCCTTATCTATTTGCGAGCTAACCTCCTCGCTCTCAGTCCCCTCATTTCGATTCCCTCCCCCCAACCTTTCTAGTTTAAAGTCTCTCCAGTAGCCTTAGCCAACCTTCCCGCCAGGATATTGGTCCCCCTGGGATTCAAGTGCCACCCGTCTTTTTTAAACAGGTCACACCTGCCCCTAAAGAGGTCCCAATGATCCAAGTACCCAAATCCTTGTCCCTTGCTCCAGTCCCTCAGCCACGCATTCATTCTCCACCGATTCCTGTTCTCACTCTCCCGCGGCACAGGCAGCAATCCCGAGATTACTACCTTTGCATTCCTCTTTCTCAGCTGTCTACCTAACTCCCTATATTCTCTTTTCATGACCCCTTCCCTCTTCCTACCTATGTCAGCAGTACCTATATGCATCACGACCTTCGGCTCCTCTCCCTCCCCCTTCAGGATTTCTGGGACTTGACCAGAGACATCCCGGACCCCTGCACCAGGGAGGCAAACCACCATCCGAGAGTCCCGTCTGTGTCTGCAAAAACGCCTATCTGACCCCCTCACCGTAGAGTCCCCAATTAGCACTACCCTCCTTTCCTTACCCTTTTGCACTACTGGGCCAGGCTCAGCTCCAGAGACACTGCCACCGCTGCTTCCCCCAGGTGGGCTGTCCACCCCAGTAGTACTCAGACAGGAGTACTTATTATTAAGGGGCACATCCACCGGGGTGCTCACCATCAACCGAGCTTTCTCCTTCCTCACTGTTACCCAGTTACCCTCCTCCCGTGGTCCCGGTGTGACCACCTGCCGATAGCTCCTGTCAATGACCTCCTCATTATCCCTAACCCGGCGAAGGTCCTCGAGCTGCAATTCCAGTTCCCTAACATGGTCCCTTAGGAACCGCAGCTCAACACACCCAGCACAGATATGTTGCGTAAACAAGACAGTTGTTGCAGTTCATTTGGACCGACTGCTGTCTTCTTGTTTATGCTCCACGTGAGCCTCATCCCAGTCCCTTTTGTTCTAACCCCATCAACATATTCCTTTTTCCCTTCTGTACTTATCAAGCTTTGCCTTGAGCTATAATTATGCTGTTGGTTTTAGCTGCTCCGTGTGGTAGGGAATTTCACATTCTCACCATTCTCTCTAGGTAAAGAAGTGTCTCCTGAATTCTCTATTAGATTCTTAGTTACTATCTTGTATTTATTACCCATAGTTCTGGTCTCCCCACAGAAGTGGAAATATTTTCTCTATGTCCACCCTCTTCTGTCTCTTCAGTGTCTTGAAGACCTTTATTTTAGAGAAATGTTTGTAGCCTATTCAAATTTTACAATTGAGGATATCCAGCCAGTTCTGGGATCATCCTTCTGAATCTTTTTTCCAGCGGTTCTATATTGTTTTTACAATATGATGCACAGTTCTCAGTGTGTAGCAAATGTACCGGTGTTTGTATTTGTCTTCTGTGTTCTGATTGTGGTTTTTTTTTCCTTTTCCAATGAGTTTCCTCACTCCTTCCTTGCTCTGTCTATCAGTTCCTCTCATGTTTGCTCCTCTACAGGCCCCGAGTTCTGGTGTTCGATCACATACTTTGAGATGGACGTGCAGGTGGGAGAGATGTTCAAAGTTCCCTCTAGCTGTCCAATAGTGACAGTCGATGGCTATGTGGATCCTTCAGGAGGAGATCGTTTCTGTCTCGGCCAGCTTTCAAATGTACATCGTACTGATGCCAGCGAGAAAGCCAGGTTAGTGTAAAGAACGCTGTTGTAAACACTAGTGTATGGGACAGTTTGGCTGGCTGGTGCTATTGCTGTCTAAAATACATTTATACTTTCTCACCTCCACCCGTACAAATCTTGTGCATACTTCAGGTGATGGGAGATCTGTTCCCAGCCTGTTGCATGTTTCTCTTTGCACTAGACATCCAAGGTAACGTCACAAGACCTTTGTCTAAACCTTTACGTTTGCCCTCCGAGAATTGAACCTGCACCGTATGATCTGTGAGCCTGTGCCCACTGTGGATGTACTAAACCAGAAACTATTAGAGACTTTTACTCTTGGATTCCTCAATCTCAGTGGGTGAATGTGCACCAACTGTTAAATTAAGCCATCGTGAACAGGAGATTCCAAGTTTCAGTGTCATTCTTTGCTGCTGTGGCTGACACATCCAGGCATCCTGTATTAGAGAAGAGAAAACTCAATGTACGTTTTATCCTGCACAGTTCTTTTACGATATGGAAGATGCTCATTATGCTCTTTGGATATTCTCAGCCAGTCCCATTTCTCACAGAACCCCCTCTGAGTCAGATTTATAATTGAGCACTGTATTTTTGCAATGTTGCAGAATGGACTGGCATGGTGGCACAGTGGTCAGCACTGCTGCCTCACAGCCCCAGGAACCCGAACTCAATTCCCGATTTGGGTCACTGTGCGGAGTTTGCACGTTCTCCCCGTGCCTGTGTGGGTTTCCTCCGGGTGCTCCGGTTTTCTCCCACAGTCTGAAAGACATGCTGGTTAGGGTGCATTGCCATCTAAATTCTCCCTCCATGTACCTGAACAGGCGCCGGAGTGTGGCGACTAGGGGATTTTCACAGTAATGTCATTGCAGTGTCAACGTAAGCCTACTTGTGACACTAATAAATAAACTTTAAGCATACTAAACTGGATTGAGAATACCAAAGTTAATTTTGTTATAATTCTCCCCTGGGTTATAGGAGCAACGGACATGGTTATCTGTAGGATCATTTCACTTTTTTGCCTGAATTCTAACATAGTTCTCAAATGAACAAACAGTGTGTGTTCACCCCTCTGCACCATTTGATTTCCCCTTCCTGGCAGGAAAAGACACTTTACCGAGCATTGTATGTCAGTGTAACGTGTTTAGAAGTGCAGTTGTGAGGTTGTAGATGTTAATTAAAGGGCAGCTTCTGTGTTGTGGTTTTGCAGATTACACATTGGTAAGGGCATCCAGCTGGAGTGTCGGGGTGAGGGTGATGTCTGGATGCGATGCCTCAGTGACCATGCTGTATTTGTGCAAAGCTACTACCTGGACCGAGAGGCAGGTCGGGCGCCAGGAGATGCTGTACATAAAATTTATCCTGGTGCATATATCAAGGTGAGGGTGAATAATTCATTCCTATTGAGATAAGTGTTGAATGTAGACTGTTCTCAGTATAAGCCATGTTGTTGCAAATGAGCACTCGTGCCTAAGGAAATTGAAGGGAGGGTAAGTCTCCTCAGGTTCTTGTGTACACAGCAGCTGTATCAAAGCTTCAGCTTAATTTGCTTGTGCTCTCATAAGTAAATGTCCCAAAGCAGCTTTAAATATTGAATGATCATACACTGGCTGTTTTGTCACTGAAGTCAATTGTAGCTTGTGTCAGATCAAACACATTCATGCCTTCTAGGATCCATCGTAAATAATTTATTCTAATTCTCAGCTCTCTGTAACCTTAATTTCATGCAAACCTCTGTATTCTGTCCTGCTTATTCATCAACCATATCCTTGCTGTCCCGCTTTGGCTCCTGACCTCCTAACACCTCCAATTTAAAATTCTCATCTTTTCATGTTAGATCACGTAACCTTGCTCCTCCCTAAACGCACAACCTTCACTCCCAATCCCACCATACACACCTACCACCCCCCAGAGCTTTCTCTGCCTCTGATTCAGGATAAGTACGTGGTACATGTTAATCGACTGGTGAACTGTGGTTACACCACACACACCAAAGTAACCGACAAGTGCAACCAAAGCAGATTCTGTGGATTTCTGAACAACCCATCTGGATGAGTCTCACTGAAGCTCTGCGATTCCCATAAGAGTTTCCTATCTCCACATTTGAAGATCTTGCCTTGGAATTCTCTTCAAATGTTGCTGCCACTCGTACAGCCTCAATCAGGATCGACCTCACAGGGCTTCAATCTTGTCTTCTGAGGTTCCTTCCTCCTGGATCTCTGAGTACACTCAGCTTCACCTTGCAAGCACACTTTCAGATCTTCGGCCATGCCAAGCAGAGTACTACTGCCCCAACAAGATGTCCTTTCCCTTATGGCCGACAGCAAAAAGTCACTAATCTATGGCTACTCTCTCGGATCTTCTGGACTTCTCTAATTCAAATTTGTTCCCTGCAGCTCCTTCTTTAATTGGAGCGTTTTTCTCTGCTCTTGTGGTTTATTTTAGCTCAGTGGGATTTATCTCTGATCCCTGTCTTTTCCCTGCCTTGGATTTCCTCATGGGATCTCTTTCTGTCCTCCTCCCTGGTTTTGGACTTGATTTGGGACCTTCTCCCTGTCCCCCATCCCCGTGTCCTTCACCCTTGTACATCCTGGTGACAGCGGTGGGACCACAAGATCCTGCCGCCAGCCAACAGTGTGCCGTGAGAAACACGCCAGAAATCCATCCCCCCCCCTCCTCAAATTACCATCCTGTTCAGGTCGTCTGATCTCCGGTTTTGCACCATTTCACTTTTCTTCTGCGTCTGTGTGCAAGTCCTGTTCTCAGTCTGAAGGTGCGAAAGGCACCAACTGCGCATGTGCAGCCTCTACCCGGCCACGCATGTGCAGCCTCTACCCGGCCACGCATGTGCAGCCTCTACCCGGCCACGCATGTGCAGCCTCTACCCGGCCACGCATGTGCAGCCTCTACCCGGCCACGCATGTGCAGCCTCTACCCGGCCACGCATGTGCAGCCTCTACCCGGCCACGCATGTGCAGCCTCTACCCGGCCACGCATGTGCAGCCTCTACCCGGCCACGCATGTGCAGCCTCTACCCGGCCACGCATGTGCAGCCTCTACCCGGCCACGCATGTGCAGCCTCTACCCGGCCACGCATGTGCAGCCTCTACCCGGCCACGCATGTGCAGCCTCTACCCGGCCACGCATGTGCAGCCTCTACCCGGCCACGCATGTGCAGCCTCTACCCGGCCACGCATGTGCAGCCTCTACCCGGCCACGCATGTGCAGCCTCTACCCGGCCACGCATGTGCAGCCTCTACCCGGCCACGCATGTGCAGCCTCTACCCGGCCACGCATGTGCAGCCTCTACCCGGCCACGCATGTGCAGCCTCTACCCGGCCACGCATGTGCAGCCTCTACCCGGCCACGCATGTGCAGCCTCTACCCGGCCACGCATGTGCAGCCTCTACCCGGCCACGCATGTGCAGCCTCTACCCGGCCACGCATGTGCAGCCTCTACCCGGCCACGCATGTGCAGCCTCTACCCGGCCACGCATGTGCAGCCTCTACCCGGCCACGCATGTGCAGCCTCTACCCGGCCACGCATGTGCAGCCTCTACCCGGCCACGCATGTGCAGCCTCTACCCGGCCACGCATGTGCAGCCTCTACCCGGCCACGCATGTGCAGCCTCTACCCGGCCACGCATGTGCAGCCTCTACCCGGCCACGCATGTGCAGCCTCTACCCGGCCACGCATGTGCAGCCTCTTTTGGAGAAAGAAAGGTTCACTGCAGTGAAAGCTTCTTTACAATTTCTTTACAAGAACTTAACATCATAAACATCCAGCGAATATATTATTATATACTATACTGATAATTTTTATCTTGTTTTACAACTGCATGTCACATTATGCAATTACAAATGTTTAACCAAAGCGTACATCAGTACATTAATAAGTATGATTAGTAGCATTTATATATCAGGGTTATCATAACTCAGATGTGACTTTCCTCCTGCACTCTTTAAACTCTGAATAGAACAGTAACAATTATACAGTTTTTAGCCATAACCTTGTCAAGGTCTACCAAAGGAAGTGAAGATACATTAAAGTGGCAATGACCAGATTATCTGCTCATTACCACGTTTAAACTTCAATCCAGCGAGACTTCTGTCGGTGATGTTCTCACCGACACCATCAGGGCGGCACGGTAGCACAGTGGTTAGCACTGCTGCTTCACAGCTCCAGGGACCTGGGTTTGATTCCCGGCTTGGGTCGCTGTCTGTGTGGAGTTTGCACATTCTCCCTGTGTCTGCGTGGGTTTCCTCCGGGTGCTCCGGTTTCCTCCCACAGTCCAAAGATGTGTGGGCTAGGTTGATTGGCCATTCTAAATTGCCCCTTAGTGTCCCGGGATGCATAGGTTAGAGGGGCTAGTGGGTAAATATGTAGGGATATGTGGGGGTAGGGCCTGGGTGGGATTGTGGTCGGTGCAGACTCGATGGGCCGAATGGCCTCTTTCTGCACTGTAGGGTTTCTATGATTCTATGATCTGCCAATTGGCTGCTGCATTTCCTACATTTCACCACTGATGACACTCCAAAAGGACTTTGTTGGCTGCAAAGTGCTTTGGAGCATCCTGAAGTTGTGAAAGGCACTAACTCGTGTTGTGAAGTTGCACATGTAAGGTTAAAAATGTAACTCGTGAAGAGAAATACTAAAACCAAAAGAAGAAATCATAGCATTGTCTCTCTGAAAAAACAGATGTCTTTGTGCGTGGATTTTAACTTTCAGACAGCAGGCTGCAGAAGCGATTTCTGTAACGTTGTATAAAAGCCTAACAGTCAGTGTCCCAACCTCACAACGCAGGCTTTTGAATTGGACCAGTGATTTTAAAGCAAGCACGCAGAGGCACAGAACCAATGGGATTCAAATGTGAGAGTTGTTGACAGCCTCGAACCACTCAGATTGCAGGAATACTGTGAGGTAATTCCAGGTATATAAACCCAGACAAAAGGGGTAACTGTCAGCGTATACTTGTCACCTCTTGAGTCGGAAGGAGGGTAGGTGAGGCTGTCATGTAAATCCTGCAGTTTCATGTATATGTCTTCATAAAATGACCATCTAAATGGAGAGAGAGACCAACTCAAAGCATTTCAGACGAAATCATCACCAAACAAGGTTCATACCTCCAAAAGACGCTCGTTTGTATATTAGTTGAGAGTGTGTGAATTCTGTAATGATTTATTTCATTATTCCTGAAGGAGTCTTGTAATATTTGAACAGTGTTCTATTGGGATTTTATTCAGTTTGTTAATTGTTTTAATAAGGTTGTCACTAGTTTAAAAATGAAGACCTGTCAATTGTTCATGATAGAGAGTGTCAGATCCTGACCAAAATTTACCAAAACCAATAACTTCCCACTACCTCACACACATTCTTATAAGATTACGAGGCGAGGCATATTCCTTTGAGTGGTTCCAAAAATTGGGCAGAGGGAAAAATCAGCTCCGCGTTGTAACGGCAGAGTTAGAGTTCTACAGTGCAGAAAAGGCCCATGTCTGCACTGTCAACTACCACTAAGGGAACGCTAATCCCATTTTCCAGCACTTCTCCTTGAATATTCAGATATTTCAAGTGCTCATCCAAATACTTTTTTAACGGTTGTAAGGTTTCCAGCCTCCAGTACCTTCCCAGGCAGCGCATTCCAGATTCCCGCCACCCTCTGAGTGAAAAACATTTTTCTCAAATCCCCTCTGAATCTCCTGCCCCTCACCCTAAAACTCTGCCTCCTTGTGACTGACCCCTGAACTAAGGAGAATAACTTTTAAAGTTTATTTATTAGTCACTAAGGCTTACATTAACACTGCAATGAAGTTACTGTGAAATTCCCCTAGTCACCACACTCTGGCGCCTGTTCGGATCAATGCACCCTAACCAGCATATCTTTCAGACTGTGGGAGAAAACCAGAGCACCCGGAGGAAACCCACGCAGACACGGGGAAAACGTGCAAACTCCACACACACTGACCCAAGCCAGGAATTGAACCCGGGTCCCTGGCGCTGTGAGGCAGCAGCGCTAACCACTATGTCACCTGCGTCCTTTCACCCTGTACATCCCCCTCGTAATCTTATGCACCTCAATCGCACCCCCTCTCAGTCTTCTCTGCTCCAGAGAAAACAATCCAAGCCTATCCAGTCTCTCCTTGGAGCTCAAATGCTCCATTCTAGGCAACATCCTGGTTGGTGAATCTCCTCTGTACTCCCTCTTGTGCAATCACATCCTTCCTATTGCGAGGTGACCAGAACGGCACGCACTACTCCAGCTGTGGCCTCACCAACATTCTGTACAGCTCCAACATAACCTCCCCGCTCTTGTACTCTGTGCCACGATTGATAAAAGCAAGTGTCCCATATGCCTTCTCAGCTACCCTAGTCACCTGCTCTGCTGCCTTCAGGGATCTGTGAATAAATACACCAAGATCTGTCTGTACCTGAGCTTCCTAGTGGCCTGCCATTCATTAAATATTCCCTTGTCTTCTTCTAACAAAATGCATCATTTTGCACTTATCAGGGTTAAATACCATCTGTCACTGCTCTGCCCGTCTGACCAGCCCACCTGTGTCTCCCTGTAACCTACGACAGATGTCTGTCTTTCATTTCAAGATGAAGAGTGGTACATTTATCGTTTTTACTTTCCACTGCCCTTTTTTCTATGCAGGTGTTCGATTTGCGTCAGTGTCACCGACAGATGCAGCAACAGGCAGCCACGGCGCAAGCCGCAGCGGCAGCACAGGCTGCAGCTGTGGCAGGAAACATTCCGGGGCCTGGCTCTGTGGGAGGTATAGCCCCTGCTGTTAGTAAGTACAAGCCGATTTCAAATACATATTGTCTGTCTCTGCAGAGTAATCAAAATGATCCCAAAAATTCTTCATCTGAGAATTTAAACCAAGGCACCATCTGCCCTCTCTGCTGGATGTGAAAGATCCCCCATAGCAATCTTCAAAGAAATGCAAGGGTGCCAGTATCCTGGTCTATGTTCATCTTCGAATCAATGTTACCAAAAAAAATTAATTGGTTGTGAAACACTTTGGGGCAACCCAAAGGGTGAGGGGTTCGACATGAATGCAAGTTTGTCCGTTCTTTGCATCAATGTTGGATAGGATCCACACTTTCAGAGCTTGTATTTTTGTGTCAGACTCCCTGCGGAAAGCAAAATTCTTGTGACTACAGAATTGGAAGCTTCTGGATACTGATGTGAGCCAGGGCAAACGCATCTGCAGTAAGTGTCCATGGCTTGTGAAGCTTCAGCTCAGAGTCATTGAGTAGGAGGCGATGCATCAGGTAGGGGGACCATTACCTGGATACTTTATTCCAGGAGGCATTCACACCCTTGAGGATAGGGCCCTCTGATTCAGTCAGTGATCAGGGATGAGGGGGTGTGACTCTGAGTGAGGCAGACATAGAGACCCAGAAGATAGACGTGCAATCGTCCTACAGCTCGGAGGTTCCTGTAGCCTGTATGGGTGAAAGTGAGAGCTGCAAGGTGAGTGAGCAAAGTGACCATGGTATTGTGGGACAGGAAGAAATTCAAGCGGGCAGAGTTAATAAGGATGTCATGGTAGTAGGGGACAGTATAGTCAGGGGGGGGTTGACACTCTGCAGCTGAGAGCATGAACCAAAACAGCTGTGTTGTCTTCCTGGTGCCAAGGTTCAGGACAACTGCTCTGAGTGGAGTAAAAACTTTCAGTGCAAGGGGACGATCCAGTTGTCGTGGTCCACATTGGTTTGGATGATAGTACTAGGAAAGAGGGTCTTGCTCAAGGGTTATGAACACCTGGGAGCCAAAATAAAAATCAGAACCTTAACCATGAGTAAATTGGTGTCGGGTAAATAAGATTAAAGCAATGAATGCATAGCTGAGGATTGGTGTGGGAGAAATGGAGCTCTGGTCACCACACTACCAGAAGGACGTGGAGGCTTTGGAGAGAGTACAGAGAAGGTTTACCAGGATGTTGCCTGGTGTAGAGGGTCTTAGATATGAGGAGAGATTGGGTAAACTGGGGTTGTTCTCCCTGGAAAGACGGAGGATGAGGGGCGACCTAATAGAGGTGTATAAAATTATGAAGGGCATAGATAGGGTGAACAGTGGGAAGCTTTTTCCCAGGTCGGAGGTGACGAACACAAGGGGTCACGGGTTCAAGGTGAGGGGGGCAAGGTTCAACACAGATGTCAGGGGGACGTATTTTACACAGAGGGTGGTGGGGGCCTGGAATGCACTGCCAAGCAAGGTGGTGGAGGCGGACACACTGGGAACGTTTAAGACTTATCTAGATAGCCGCATGAACAGACTGGGAATAGAGGGATACAAAAGAATGGTCCAGTGGGCACATGAGCGGCGCAGGCTTGGAGGGCCGAAGGGCCTGTTCCTGTGCTGTATTGTTCTTTGTTCTTGTTCTTTGTATTGCTGGGATAATCTTCACCTGAATTGTGCTGGGATCAGTATTCTGGCGAGTTGTGTAACCAGGATGGGGGAGAGGGTTTTAAACGAAATGGAAGGAAGGTATCGAGCGTGAGGAGATGTATTAAATCAAAGGGAAACAATGAGATAACGGAGCAGGTTGGCAATTTGGGTAATGATAACCAGAGTGTGGCAGGAAGGGACAGAGAGGTGAGGTGAGGCCAGAGATTGCAAAAGTGGTAAGAAGGCAGTCCAAAGATGTGCGGGTTAGGTTGATTGGCCACGGTAAAAAATTGCCCCTTAGTGTCCTGGGATGCGTAGATTAGAGGGATTAGCGGGTAAAATATGTAGGGATATGGGGGTAGGGCCTGGGTGGGATTGTGGTCGGTGCAGACTCGATGGGCCGAATGGCCTCTTTCTGTACTGTAGGGTTTCTATGATTCTATTTCTATGAAAAACTGAATACTTACAGCATTCATAACAAAATGGATGGAATTGTTAGGGCAGAAGATATAAATAAATATGTATGATCTGATAGCCAATACGGAGACACGGTTGCAACGTGACCAAGACTGAGAGCTGAATATTGAAGGATATTTAACATTTCATATAAATAGGAAACTAGGAAAAGGTGGTGGGACAGATCTGTTAATTGCTAATGTCATTAATACATAGCGAGAGATGACCTTGGCTCAAAGAGCAAGAATTAATTTGTGTTAAGTAATAATGCGGTAACATCAGCCACAAAAGGTAGTTGGACGCATTAATAAGTTCAAATTGCTTTATGTACAAAGAAACATTGAAATATAATACAGCAAGAACTCTGGAGCAGGAGTAGCCTCTTGTACACAGGTCCCTCTTGGAAGAAGAAACCTGCGCTACCGATAAAAGCATTCTGCACACGCGCAGAAGCATCAGAGACAACAACAAAATAAGATGATGCTGCTTCTCTCTCTCTCTCTCTCTCTTCCCCCCCCTCCCCCTTAATCTCAATCCCCCTTAAGGACTGGAAATTAATCCCCTTAAGGAAATACAATGAATCTGATGTCTTAAGTATACATCAGTCTTTCAGGAACTTTGTGACTATGCTGTGATCGGCACAGTACACTGGTGACTCTGCCAATTCTGTTGAACTTGTGGGCACAAATCTTCCTCCACTTTGCCTTTCGTAGCGTAGGGCACTGTTCTGGCCTTGAAAAAGCGAGGAGTTGCTTGAGGATATATGAACAGCTGTGGCACCATGCAATGTACCCAGTTCATCCTTGAACACCTCAGGGTACTTCTGGATACACCCTCCCTCACCTGTATGCTTAATCTCACCCCAGTTCAACCAGTCACGCCCCTCCCCTTTCACCTCCAAGAAGTGCGCTTGTAACTTCTTGGCTGTTGTACACAGTGTCCACCTCTTAACGCCCCCAAGCAACGGTATGATCTCTCTGGTGTACGTCCGAAGTTTGACCTTTGCCTGAGTGTGGGCTGATGCTTGCTTAGAGCCCCATGTCTTCCTGAGGGTCTCCTCACTGATTACTGATGTAGATCTTCCTGGCCCACCTCCATCTCGATTTCTTTACCGTCAATATCCACTGTAACATTAATAGGCTCTGCACACCCCTCACTCATATCAAACATGTCGTAAGAGTGCTCCTCTGCCTGGTCTAAGCTTTCCAGGTATTTCATGGCTGACTGAGGCTTTTTCGAATTTAAATCTCTCTGCTCAGCCTTCGACTTGTTCTTAGCACCTTGACATTTCCTAACTAAATGATCCTTGTGGTAACATCTTTCATAGAATCCCTACAGTACAGAAGGAGGTCATTCGGCCCATCAAGTCTGTACCGACCACAATCCCACCCACACCCTATTCTGATAACCCTCATCTGCCCTGCAAATCCCCCTGACGCTAGGGTCAATTTCAGCATGGCCAATCCACCTTACCCGCACATCTTTGGACTGTGGGAGGAAACCGGAACCCACGCAGACACAGGGAGAATGTGCAAACCCGAATATCAGAGGCCGAATGCCCGTGACCGCTGAAGTGCTCCCCAACAGGAAGAGAACAGTCTTGCCTGGTGATTGTACATTGGGGAAACCATGTAGACGCTGCCAAAACGGATGAATGAACACTGCTCGACAATCACCAGGCAAGACCTTCCTGTTGGGGAGCACGTCAGCAGTCAGGGGCATTCGGCCTCTGATATTCGGGTAAGCGTTCTCCAAGGCGGCCTTCACGACACACGACGGTGCAGAAGCTGATAGCCAAGTTCCGCACACGTGAGGATGGCCTCAACCGGGATATTGGGTTCATGTCACACTATCTGTGATCCCCACAGCTTGCCTGGACTTGCAGAATTTCACTGGCTGTCCTGTCTGGAGACAATACACATCTCTTTAACCTGTCTTGATGCTCTCTCCACTCACATTGTTTGTACCTTTAAGACTTGATTAGCTGTAAAGACTCGCATTCCAACCATTATTCTGTAAATTGAGTTTGTGTCTTTATATCATAGAATCATAGAAACCCTACAGTACAGAAAGAGGCCATTCGGCCCATCGAGTCTGCACCGACCACAATCCCACCCAGGAGCTACGCATCCCAGGACACTAAGGGGCAATTTTAGCATGGCCAATCAACCTAACCCACACATCTTTGGACTGTGGGAGGAAACCGGAGCACCCGGAGGAAACCCACGCAGACACGAGGAGAATGTGCAAACTCCACACAGACAGTGACCCAAGCCGGGAATCGAACCCAGGTCCCTGGAGCTGTGAAGCAGCAGTGCTAATCACTGTGCTACCGTGCCGCCCATTGTGCTACCGTGCCGCCCTGTTTGTGAACAGAATTCCCACTCACCTGAAGAAGGAGCTTAAGGCTCCGAAAGCTTGTGGCTTTTGCAACCAAGTAAACCTGTTGGACTTTAACCTGGTGTTGTTAAACTTCTTCCTATGGCCAAGCCAGTTCTGAATCCATCTAGGTAGTTCACCCATGATCCCGTGTGCTGCCTACACATCTGTTCTTCAGCTTCCTGTGGGTTGTTGGGAGACCTGTAGTACATTCCCATCATAGTGACTGCTCCCTTCCTGTTTTTGAGCTCTACCCACAGTGTCTTGTTACATGATTCCTCCAAGGTGTCCTCCCTCTGTACAGCTGTAATACGTTCCCCAACCAGTATTGCAACTCCCCACCTCTTTTACCTTCCCCTCTGTCTCGCCTAAACCACCTATATCCCAGAACTCACTGTGTACTCATTACTTTGTCTATCAATCACAAGATTCCATATGTTAGGTCCCATCACCTTCCGAGATTTATGCACACAAGCCCCCATATCCCTCTATACTTGGATACTCTTTAGAATTGTCATTAATAGGGCGGCACGGTAGCACAGTGGTTAGCACTGCTGCTTCACAGCTCCAGGGTCCTGGGTTCGATTCCCGGCTTGGGTCACTGTCTGTGTGGAGTTTGCACATTCTCCTCGTGTCTGCGTGGGTTTCCTCCGGGTGCTCCGGTTTCCTCCCACAGTCCAAAGATGTGCGGGTTAGGTTGATTGGCCAGGTTAAAAATTGCCCCTTAGAGTCCTGGGATGCATAGGTTAGAGGGATTAGCGGGTAAATATGTGGGGGTAGGGCCTGGGTGGGATTGTGGTCGGTGCAGACTCGATGGGCCGAATGGCCTCCTTCTGCACTATAGGGTTTCTATGATTTCTAATTCTGTTTTGCCTCACCGTACCCTTTTTTTGCCACAATGCTTTGATTATCACACTTTTTGTATTAAATTCTGTCTGCCACTTGTCAGCCCATTCTGCTGGTCTGTTTATGTCTTCTTGCAGTAGATTGGGTATCCTCCTCCACTAGGTTTGTTGTCATCCTCAATTTTCATATGGCATTGGCTGAATGAGAGGACTTGAGACCCCAAAAATTCCTGAGTACAGGTCATCTATAGAGTCATAGAGGTTTACATCATGGAAACAGGCCCTTCAGCCCAACTTGTCCATGCCACCCTTTTTTTTTAAGCCCCTAAGCTAGTCCCAATTGCCTGCATTTGGCCCATATCCCTCTATACCCATCTTACCCATGTAACTATCTAAATGCTTTTTAAAAGACAAAATTGTACCCGCCTCTACTACTGCCTCTGGCAGCTTGTTCCAGACACTCGCCACCCTCTGTGAAAAAATTGCCCCTTGGACACTTTTGTATCTCTCACCTTAAACCGATGCCCTCTAGTTTTAGACTCCCCTACCTTTGGGAAAAGATATTGACTATCTAGCTGATCTGTGCCCCTCATTATTTTATAGACCTCTATAAGATCACCCCACAGCCTTCTACGCTCCAGAGAAAAAAGTCCCAGTTTACCCAGCCTCTCCTTATAACTCAATCCATCAAGTCCCGGTAGCATCCTAGTAAACCTTTTCTGCACTCTTTCTAGTTTAATAATATCCTTTCTATAATAGGGTGACCAGAATTGCACACAGTATTCCATGTGTGGCCTTACCAATGTCTTGTACAACTTCAACAAGACGTCCCAACTCCTTAATCTATGTCCTTAAGGTAAGCACCAAGCATCTGCTTAATGCTTTCTTTGATGTATTCAGCTGAGTTTGAGACTATTTCATTAGGCAAAGTTCAGGTATGGGATGTGAATGAAATCGCCGAGTACTGAAGTCTTTGGACATTCCTCTACTGTTTCTAAAATGGCAGTGTGTCCTTTAAAGAACCATGTGTAATAAATTGCCAGTTGCATTGTCCATTTGCTACTGTGGGTTTGGACAACCATGTTACATAGATCCGCTTATTCCAGCCAAGATTTTAACAAGCCTTTTGCTAAGGCTGTGTATGTCCTGCTCCAATGCCCGCTTCAGTGGGGAGTGTGCAGCGGCCTGGTTTTGGTGCTTACCTTCATTGATAGTGTCACTGGCAGCTTGGTTCGACACAATGCGCTGTTCAGTTTGTGATTCATCATCTTGCCAGTTTCAGCGCTCTCCAGAGAAAGTAATCAAGTTATCTCACAGATAAGGCCAGGCAGGCTGCCTGGAGCCACACTGCATACCTCGCATTACTTCCTGCCCCTCTGCTCAAGAATTGCAAAATAGCAAACTCAAAACTTGAATACAACTTGACTATTGTAAATAAATGTGCCTTTTACAACGGGAAGTATACATTTCAATTCTTCAGTTCTAATCGGTTTGAAGTTGTGTTCTCGGAGATAGGGATGGATATTAAGATCTCACTTTAATTTCTAAGCTTCTGAGGTGAATGCGATTACAATGACTCGGTTCAGCTAAATCTACGGCATTTCAATCTTCCACTCACTCCACCCTGTTGTCTCATTCTGCAAATGAAATATTAATGGGAGTTTCTTTGCCTCAATTTGGTATGTATTTACAAGGAGTTCTCTGAATGCGAATCAATTATTCTGATTCATTTCTCTAATTGAGCACCTTTTGAAGGTTGTATCAGGGCTCGCATAGCGAGGACGTCTCCTCCTGCACGTTACACCGTCCTGTTGTACATAGTGCTTGGTGTTGATGGTCTTTTCTCTGCCATTGTTGCTGACATCCTGCATTGCTGTTGTTTCAGGTCTTTCTGCAGCAGCGGGGATTGGTGTTGATGACCTGAGGCGACTCTGCATCCTCCGGCTCAGCTTTGTAAAGGGTTGGGGACCAGATTATCCACGGCAGAGCATCAAACACACACCCTGCTGGATCGAGGTCCACCTGCACCGGGCACTGCAGCTCCTGGATGAGGTTCTGCATACCATGCCCATCACTGACCCAGGATCTGTTAACTGATACTGGTTGCCTTCCTATCTTTGTTCTCTTCTTCCACTTAATTATTATCAGACTTGTAAACTGATCACTTGAATCTGGGGACCTCTACAGACACTTCAGACAAATGCAACATAACTTTATTTTTATATAAGTTTTATCTTATTGCTTATTGACCATTGCATAAAAACATGGTCATGAAAAATAACACTACGACCACATTGGAGATGCCTTTGGAACTTGCTCCCTTTACCTCTATATAATCTATTTATTTAGTATCCTAATTAGGATTTACAGCAAATAGCTCAGCAACAGATCATCTGGTTCTAGTTCAATTGCCAATGCAGAATTTGATCATGACTTTGCATTTCCCGTGTAACCTGTTTATCAGGACAAGAATCTTCAAACTGTTTTTGGACTTCTACCTGGGCAGTAGATACTCTGGGTGTCTTTTTTTTGGGGGGGGGGGATTTAAGCCCTGTTGTTCTTTTACTGCCAGCTATCATCATATTGTGCCACAACTTAGCCTAAACTTGGGGTGAAAGTTCTGAGATCTGTTTTAACTATCCAATCTAATAATATTGTGCAACATCTTTTGCTGCATATTTCTTCTGAACAAAGTTTCTACCTGGCCAGGTAAAAGTGTTACATGGTGAAGTGAACCTACTCGCAGAGCAGATTGTGGATGGAAAGCAGCCTATTGTAGCTGAGGCACCGGAAGGCATCTAGCTCTCTCTCCTTCAATCTCGTTATGCAGACTTCCAGATTCAAGGATAAACTTGAAAACCTGTTTGGCCAGGCTGTGTCCATTAGCTCTTCAGTAAAGCTCCAACGATGGCATGCACTCTGATATCCCAAAGCCTGAAGGGTTCACTGCAAAGAATCTACGTTCTTGTAAAAGAGAAATGTTTACCTCTCGGCTGCAGTGATTTTTCGTTCAGATTCCATTAGATTGCTGCTGAATGTAAGCTAAAATAGTATAGATTCCGCAAGACCTAGCAGTCTTTCTTCTTCCTACCTCTTTCCCTTCTCCGCCTATAGCTTGAGACTTCCAATAACATAACATCATGTGAGGATTTAATTGTAATCCATATCACCTTTCATCAGATGACAAGGAGTCCAAACAAAGTGCAGACATCTACCTGATGACTGACTCTAACACTGAGTTATCATGCTAGTGTGACATTGTAACTTCCATGATAGAGCTGGATCTGGGATCTTTGCTGTTTACACAATTATGATCAGCTGGTCCTGTATCTGTTTGGATTCATTTCAAGTTTGGTTCCTTCAACAGTTAAGACACTTTTGTGATGTATTAATGCTAATGTGGCCATGAGGTGCACTGCAGTAGCCCGTATAGACTTTCACTCTGCCTACCACAATCAGTGTTCCACCAACCTATGTCAGCATTGGATATGCAGCCCAGAGTTTTTGTGGAAGTCACAATGTCCTAGATTTCTCCCAATTTCAGTTTCACCCAGAGCTGCACATCCAGCTCCTCATCACTGAAGTGACCCCTTCTGTGAATCAGATAATAGGATCAGACTCAATTATGACACTCTGTACTGTCAAACGCCCTGTTGAGACATCCATCCTGTCTCGGTTCACGTATGAAGATTGTTGCCTGCCTCGAACCAAAGGTCCAGAGAACCAATTCCTAGCAAGAGCTGGTGCCTTCAGGAAAAGGTTAAGTGAACAGAAACACTGCACTAGGTGCCCATGTATGGCTGGGGATACTCTTGATCATGATAAACATTCTGCCTTTCAGTTTGTACCCTTGGAAGACTTGTTGCAAAGGAAAACATCAAACTCATTGAATTGGAGGAATGAGCCAGCTTGTTCTACCTATTAACTCCAAGCTCCTCTTGTCCTGAGAACACTGAACTCAAGTTATCTTGCACAAATGCCGAAGGATTTTAATTGTGGTATTTCCATGGTTCCTTACTATGTAGATAATCCAGTAAGAACTTTATGCTGGCTGCATTTAACATTTACTGTCCCTGATCTAGGAGTACTGAATGGGACAAATTTAGGAGTGTTAATTTATCTCATCTTTGTTCTGGATGGGACAGGTAAAGGAAGGCTTTTCCCCTTGCAGTATATATTGGCTATAGTGTAGCATTCTTCTGTTAACCCATGCTGATGGATACAGTAAGAAATCCTAACCACCTCCACTGCTTCCTCCAACAAAGTAAATTTACTGGATTTGGTCAGACAGACAATGTTAGAACCATAGAAAATTACAGCTCAGAAACAGGCCTTTTGGCCCTTCTTGTCTGTGCCGAATGTTAAGTTTCTTCCAGGCCCCTCATATTCTGCTCCTGTCACCCTCTTGCAATATTCTCTGTATTGAGTTCTGAGTGGTGTGAGAGGGGGGAGAAAGGTTTGATTACGGTTAGCTTTGCTTTGTGATAGCACCCTGAAAGATTTCACCGGTTCTGGATCCCTGAAAGCCTTTAGAATGTGTATCCTGATGTATCTCACCTTCCACTGGGGTGTGTCCCCTAATTCCTCCTGTCTCCCATTTTCATTCCTCCTTTCCTCCCCCCTAATGCCTTCTGTTTTGCCCACACCCCTGGGATGTATACAATCATTCCTTCTGTTGTCTTGTCCTAGCCTCACACACTACCCTCAGCTTGCACCCTAATAACCCCTGCTATTGTATTTTCTTCTCCCCACCCTCCTAGATGCGCACCTTGATTATTTCTGCACCCTCCAGACATGTACCCAGAAATCTAAAACTTTCTGTTGCTGTGTAGCGGAAATGTACCCTGATACTACCACCCCCCCAAACCCAGAGTCATGTTATAATAGATCAGCAGCCTGAATTTCGAGCTGCAGGAAGGGCGTTTAAGCTGTAGTAATTAAATAGTAGGTTTTTAAGTTGTGTCAGAAATCTGTGCTGAACCCAAGTGGAGTTTTAAAGTTGGTTTAAGTTTTAAATGTTGTATTAATACGTGTACATCAGCCTCATCTGAGGCACAGGCCATGATGGAGGGTCACAGAGAAACGTTAAAGCTGTCCCCCTCACCCATAAACAATAGAACATTACCAAAGATTAAAGCGATTTCAGCAGTTTATGCCTTTCAGGCATTCTTCAGGACTTACTGGCAAATACTTCTTTTGAAGATATCCGACTCGGTGTACACTTAGCCAGCTGTGACTGGGTTACTGTTGTATTTCAATTCTATCTATATTGTATTGCAAGGTGGAGCTGACAATCGCTGGCTTTTGTGCTTGATGAAGAACAGTCAGTGTGATCCTTGTGGCACATCAAACTCAAGAGAAGTCCCACAACCTAAGCAAGGATCTGTGCATGGTGTTTGCTGACCTGACCAAGGCCTTCAAGACAGTAACCTGTGAAGGTCTGTGGAAGGTGCAATACACACATGGCTGCCCTGAAAAGATGACCGGGGCCATCACTGCTCTCATGATGGTCGGTGTGATGCAAAATGGTGACTTATTAGATGTCTTTCCCGTCACCAGTGGCATCAGGCAATGCTGCGTAATGGTCTCAGTCCTGTTTGTCTACTTTTCAGCCACGCTCTTGCAAAAGGTATGAGATTGGAGTGCACATTCTGTTCAGGACAGACAGCATCCTCTTCAATCTGCAAAGCCACAAGGCTCATGCAAAGATCACAACAGCTACTAAGTGACTATATTCTCATAGCACATTCCGGAAATATCCAACTACTTGTTAACTATTTTACTCCAGCTTCAGAACGCTTTGGCTTGCAATAAATCTGAAAAGGGAGAGATTTTGTACCAAGTTGCCCATGGCCGCAAACTGCAAGACTTCATAGTCACTATCAACAACGTGCCCCTTGGTTCAGTTTGCTCTCTTGGTGTATCCTCTCCAACAACACCATGTTGAATAACGATATTGCCCGGGTAAAGCTGCCTTTGACAGGCTCACCTACAGACTTTGCAGAAAGTATGGAGTTTGTCCCAAAGATTAAAGTCTTACCACACGGTGGTTCTCACAGCACTTATCTATGTCTGAGAAGCATAGACTAGTGACCAGTGTCACCCAAGGCAACTAGATGCATTCCACCTTGGCTGCCTGAGATCGCTTTGCCACATCAAGTGGCAAGACAAAATACCTAACACTGAAGTTCTTCCAAGATGCCACACACCTGATGCTCATCAGAGTTCCGCACCTGTGTTAGCCATGTAGTTAGCACCTGTGTTAGCCACGTAGTTAGCATGTAGTTAGCACGGTGGATTCTTGCACAGCAAAGATGGAAATCTACGGCCGGCTGAGAATGGGAACCTGCACAAGAGTGAGGCCTAAACTAGGGTTTTCAAAATAGTTTTGTATTTATCTCCGAGCCTCTAAGTTGAACCCCATTATATGGGAAAACACAACCCTGGACAGATAAAAATGGAAAAATTTTGTTATCAAGCAATCTCAACATTTGAGGCGAATAAAAGTCCGGTCACTAGAGGACAAGCAAACATGTAGCAAGGCCAGTGTCTTCACTCGCCCCTCAAACAGTGACTTAATTTGTAATATTCGCAATCGCATCTTCAATTCAAGGTTCAGCATCACATTGGAGACGATACCAACCTGGATGGTAAACAGCTAGTCTCCTTGCTGATCACTAATCCTTCAAAATGTATCATTGATCACCCAGGAGTCAATTGATGCGGCATTGCCGTTATTCTCTCTTTCCAGCTCCCTCAACAGCCCCGTCCCACACCCTCACCTCCCCCCACCCCCAAAAAGTCACGTTAAGTAGGTAAACTGCTTGTGACTAGTTGAGTGCACAGACATATCCCTCTGAAACACTTGCTAGCGTTACACTTCCATCTTTCTCTCTTGCAGCAGCAGATGTTTAGGAGAGAAGAAATATTCGGTTCTAGATATCCTGGTCAGTGGGAGTTGGCCATTAATACTTCACTGAGAAATTACACATAGAAAATTCCTCAGTACCAATGCATTCCATATTAATGTCACTAGCCCTAAGATCCAAGTATAGATTGTACCCCACCGTCTGTAATGAGATACAGCAACATCTATACTTTTAATTACATTTTATATTTAAGATTCATTTTATTCTGTTTCTAGTATTTTATTTACTGAGTAAGCTCAAACGACAGGCTGTGGTACAAATGAGTGCAGGTGGGCCATTTCTTAAGTGAAAATTTATCCAGACCCTGTTTGTGTGTGTGTGTGTATTGTTCCTGAAAAGTGGTTATAGGATTGTCAGTATTTGATGCTGTGCATAGCAGAGGTATAAACTACCCTCATCACATGTATAAAATCTTTTGTCACCAATCTGTGTACTTCTTGCCTTTTGTTAAGTATATGTGAGAAATTAGTTTTGTCAATTGTAAACAGTTGTTCCACTCTCATCTCATTATTTCTCCTGCCTGATGAGTGAGTGGCGAACTGATATGATTTTGAGTCATGAATGCTTGAAGGAAGATCCCAATGTTAATGCATCAACTCTGTGGATATCAGCCTTGGCAGCTATTGCAGTGCAACAAATGAGCTTGACATAGAACATAGAACATTACAGCGCAGAACAGGCCCTTCGGCCCACGATGTTGCACCGACCAGTTAAAAAAAAAACTGTGACCCTCCAACCTAAACCAATTTCTTTTCGTCCATGAACCTATCTACGGATCTCTTAAACGCCCCCAAACTAGGCGCATTTACTACTGATGCTGGCAGGGCATTCCAATCCCTCACCACCCTCTGGGTAAAGAACCTACCCCTGACATCGGTTCTATAACTACCCCCCCTCAATTTAAAGCCATGCCCCCTCGTGCTGGATTTCTCCATCAGAGGAAAAAGGCTATCACTATCCACCCTATCTAAACCTCTAATCATCTTATATGTTTCAATAAGATCCCCTCTTAGCCGCCGCCTTTCCAGCGAAAACAATCCCAAATCCCTCAGCCTCTCCTCATAGGATCTCCCCTCCATACCAGGCAACATCCTGGTAAACCTCCTCTGCACCCTCTCCAAAGCCTCCACATCCTTCCTGTAATGTGGGGACCAGAACTGCACACAGTACTCCAAGTGCGGCCGCACCAGAGTTGTGTACAGTTGCAACATAACGCTACGACTCCTAAATTCAATCCCCCTACCAATAAACGCCAAGACACCATATGCCTTCTTAACAACCTTATCTACTTGATTCCCAACTTTCAGGGATCTATGCACACATACACCTAGATCCCTCTGCTCCTCCACACTATTCAAAGTCCTCCCGTTAGCCCTATACTCAACACATCTGTTATTCCTACCAAAGTGAATTACCTCACACTTCTCCGCATTAAACTCCATCCGCCACCTCTCGGCCCAACTTTGCAACCTGTCTAAGTCTTCCTGCAAACTACGACACCCTTCCTCACTGTCTACCACACCACCGACTTTGGTGTCATCAGCAAATTTGCTAATCCACCCAACTATACCCTCATCCAGATCATTAATAAATATTACAAACAGCAGTGGCCCCAAAACAGATCCCTGAGGTACACCACTTGTAACCGCACTCCATGATGAATATTTACTATCAACCACCACCCTCTGTTTCCTATCCGCTAGCCAATTCCTGATCCAATTTCCTAGATCACCCCCAATCCCATACATCTGCATTTTCTGCAGAAGCCTACCATGGTGAACCTTATCAAACGCCTTACTAAAATCCATATATACCACGTCCACTGCCTTGCCCCCATCCACCTCCTTGGTCACTTTCTCAAAAAACTCAATAAGGTTAGTAAGGCACGACCTACCTGCCACAAAACCATGCTGACTATCACCTATCAATTCATTACTCTCCAAATAACTATAAATCCTATCCCTTATAATTTTTTCCAACATCTTGCCGACAACAGAAGTGAGACTCACCGGTCTATAATTCCCGGGGAAGTCTCTGTTCCCCTTCTTAAACAATGGGACAACATTCGCTAACCTCCAATCTTCTGGTACTATACCAGAGGCCAACGACGACCTGAAGATCAGAGCCAGAGGCTCTGCAATCACTTCTCTTGCCTCCCAGAGAATCCTTGGATAAATCCCATCCGGACCAGGGGATTTATCTATTTTCAGACCCTCCAGAATATCCTGCACATCCTCCTTATCAACTGTAATACTGTCTATTCTACTCCCTTGCAACCCAGTGTCCTCCTCAGCTATATTCATGTCCCCTTGCGTGAACACCGAAGAGAAATATTGGTTCAATGCTTCACCAATCTCCTCCGGTTCCACACATAACTTCCCTCTGCCATCTATAACTGGCCCTAAACTTGCCCTAACCAACCTTCTGTTCTTGACATACCTATAGAACGCCTTAGGATTCTCTTTAACCCTATCCGCCAAAGTCTTCTCATGTCCCCTTTTAGCCCTTCTAAGCTCGCTCTTCAACTCCCTCTTAGCCAATCTAAAGCTTTCTAGTGCACTACCCGAGTGCTCACGTCTCATCCGAACATAAGCCTCCTTTTTCTTTTTAACCAACAAAGAAACTTTTTTGGTGCACCACGGTTCCCTAGCCCTACCAATTCCTCCTTGCCTGACAGGGACATACCTATCACAGACTCGCAGTAGCTGCTCCTTGAAAAAACTCCACATGTCGGACGTTCCCAGTCCCTGTAATCTCCTAGTCCAACCTATGTTTCCTAATTCTCTCCTAATAGCCTCATAATTACCCTTCCCCCAGCTAAAACCACTGGCCCGAGGTTCATGCCTATCCCTTTCCATCACTAAGGTGAACGTAACCGAATTGTGGTCACTATCACCAAAATGCACACCAACTTCCAAGTCTAGCACCTGGTCTGGCTCATTTCCCAGCACCAGATCCAATATAGCCTCACCTCTAGTTGGCCTGTCTACATACTGAGTCAAAAAACCTTCCTGCACGCTTTGAACAAAAACTGACCCCTCTAACGAGCTAGAGCTATAACAATTCCAGTCAATATTAGTCAAGTTAAAATCCCCCATAACAATTGCCCTATTACTTTCACTCCTAAGCAGGATTGACTCCGCAATCCTTTCCTCAACCTCTCTAGAACTTTTAGGAGGTCTATAAAAGACTCCCAACAGGGTGACCTCTCCTCTCCTATTTCTAATCTCCGCCCATACTACCTCAACAGATAAGTCCTCATCAAACCTCCTCTCTGACACTGTGATACAATCTCTGACCAATAATGCTACCCCTCCCCCTCTTCTACCTCCTTCCCTACTTCGACTAAAACATTTGAACCCCGGGACCTGCAGCATCCATTCCTGCCCCTGCTCTATCCATGTCTCTGAAATAGCCACAACATCGAAGTCCCAGGTACTGATCAACGCTGCAAGTTCACCCACTTTATTGCGAATACTCCTGGCATTGAAGTATACACATTTCAAACCCTGCTCCACCCCACCTCTGCAATGCCGTGCATTGCAGTCCCCATCCATGCATCCCTCAATAGCAGGGTAGAACTGCAGTTGCTAACTACGGTTGGTCCGGCTGTAAGGAACATGTAGGCATGAGACAGGGGGTCACATTGAGATATCCTCATGGGGCACAGCTTGCAGCTATTAAAGCCTGGATTTTTGAGTTGTTTGAAGGCTGGCAGGAGCCTGGGATGCCATCACCTCTACACCTGAAGAACAGGACACACTTTCCTTCCCGTCCCCCGCTCCCGCATACAACCCAGAGTCATGGTCTTCACCTGCAGGAAGAGAACTGGCTGAAGAAATAAACGTGAGAGTAAGGCTTGGTGAGTAGGCAATGGTAGATTTGGAGAAATATTCTATTGATACTGAACCAACTATTTAGGATAAAAAAACTGATTAGGATTGAACAGCATGCTGAGATTTTCCAAAATGGCTAACTGGATATTTGATGGAGACAGCAGCAGAGATGCCTCTGATTTGCTTAGATCTAAAAAGAATGACTGAGTGTGAGAAAGAAATATGCACTCATCAGAACCTGATTTTCCCTTCCTTTCAGTTTGTGGGATGTCAGTATTTATTGCCTATTCCTAATTGTACTTGAGGGGTGGTCATGAGTCACTGCCTTGAGCCACTGCAGTCTGAGTGGCAAAGGTACGTCCACAGTGGTGTTTAGGAGTTGCAGTTGTTTGACCCAGTGATGATGATGAAGAAACAGCAATTTTTTCCCAAATCGGGTTGGTGTGATTTGGAGGGGAATCTCTAGATGTTCCCATACAGATGTTGTCCTTCTGGTTCGTAGAAGAAGCCTTGGTGAGTTACTGCAGTGCGTCTTGTATTTGATGCATTGATGGTGGAGGGAATGAAGGTGGTAGATGGGGTGCCAAAGAAGTGGGCTGCTTACTCATGGACAATGTTGAGCTTCGTGAGTATTGTTGGAACTGTACTCATCCAGGCAAGTGGAGAGTATTCCATCACACTCTTGATTTGTGCCTGTTCTGCTCTGCCTCCATCCTGAATATTCTTTGTCTCTCTTAATTCCTTGATGTGTTTATCTTGCAGCTGATCTGCAATTTTCCACTGCTGTTTCCTTCTGCCTGTTATAGCTTTCTGTTTCTTGTCATGTGTTATTTGAATCTGTCGCTTCTTTGTCTTTTTACTCCATACGTCATCCATTTTTATGTCTTGTATTTCTTCACTGATTAACATAGTCTCTATATATTTCTCATAGAATCCTACAGTGCAGAAAGAGGCCATTCGGCCCATCGAGTCTGCACCAACCACAATCCCACCCAGGCCCTATCCACATATCCCTACATATTTACCCACTAACCCCTCTAACCTATTCATCCCGGGACACTAAGGGGCAATTTAGAATGGCCAATCAACCTAGCCTGCACATCTTTGGACTGTGGGAGGAAACTGGAGCACCCGGAGGAAACCCACGCAGACACGGGGAGAATGTGCAAACTCCACACAGACAGCGACCCGAGCCGGGATTCGAACCCAGGTCCCTGGAGCTGTGAAGCAGCAGTGCTAACCACAGCTGACATGTTTGTAGGATGAACCTGTTTCTCAGTTTGTGATGCATGTAGTGACTTGAAAATGTCAATACTTGCTGCACAACAATACTAGGAAGTTTCTGGCTGGTAAGACCAAGTTTGGGGGGGGGGGGGGGAGATCTTTGTGGGTGCTGAAGCTGCTAAGAAAATCCAATTGATTACTGTGAGTCCCAGAGTTTTGGTCTAGATTGGTGTACGGTTTTCCTCATCTCTTGACTGGAGGTTGGGTTGAACAGTGCAGGCTGTTACCATGTCTCATTGGTATAGACTGGATGGACCAGATATCGTCCTTATCTTGTATATTCACTTGTACTTCTAGAAATTTCCTTATTCAGTTTGTAGGAGACTGCAGTCAATAACTATATGGTGAAGTATGAGCGCATCTAAATCTCAGTTTATATTAGAATTTAATTGCTAATGAGGGCAGGAATATGGAACAGAAGTATTGAACTTTAAATTCTCAAAGCAAATTTTTGTTTTTAAGTTGAGCACAGTGATAATTGAAAATATTTTGTAGGAAGTGGAGGGTATTACAATCAAAATTTATTCCTCCTAAATTGGACAGTTCAAAAACAACAAAACCAAAACTGATGAAGTAAGAATACAAAGCTGACATTAAAAATGGTTGTGAGACACGAGGCTCCAGAGGAAATAAATAATGAAGTTTCAAATCTATCTTTATTAGAGCAGAGGATAACTGGAGACAAATTCTGAATTTCCAGAAAGAGGAGATTGAGCTTGACAGCATGAGAACAACGTGCAGTTTCAGCATTTCACAGTATTTTCTCAAAGCCAAGATTATAAGTCAAAAAGCTTGCACTTATTAGGAGGAAATTGGAATTTTTAAACTAATTTTTTTATCCCTTTTATTAAAAGCATTTTTAAAATCAAGGCATGTTAACATAGGCATGTTCACCATGACAATGCAACATGAGTGGCTGAGGTTATAGATGGGCCTGGGAATAATTCTATCCATTGGCCGTTGTATTAAAGTTGTTGAGTTAGAGAGTTTCACTGCACAAAAAGAGGCACTTAGGCCCATTGTGTCTGCGTAGGCCACCAAGTGCCTATCTATTCTAATCCCATGTCCCAGCACTTGGTTCATAGCCTTGAATGTTTCAAGTGCTCAACTAAATGCTTCTTAAATGTTGAAGATTTCTGCCTCTACCGCCCTTTCAGACCTCTTTCTGTGCTGTAAAGCTCTATGACTGTAATGTTCATTGTGCAAACCTTTGTTTTGTTAACCCCCACACCCCCCAATACATCACTTTATACTTTTCAGGGTTAATTTCTATTTGCAACTGTTCTGCCCATCTGACCAGAATGTCTATATCACGCTGTAATCTAGATCATTAATGTACACTACAAACAGCAAGGGACCCAACATCCATCCTTACGGTACATCACTAGACATAGGCTTCCAGTCACAAAAACAACCTTAGACCTTCACCCTCTGCCTCCTACCCCGAAGCCAATTTTGGATTACAAATTGTCCTGGGTCCCATGGGATTACACCTTTTTGACCAGTTTTCCATGTAGGACCTTGTCAAAAGCCTTACTGAAGTCCATATAGATTACATCAACTACACTACTCTCATCTACACACCTAATCACCACCTCAAAAAAATTAAATTTGTTATTCCCCCCCTCTCCCCCGGCAAAGCCATGTTTACTGTCCCACAAAGCCAAGCTGACTATTCCTCCTGCTGGGTGTCATTTGGCACAAAGAGTTTGACAATTACCCAATTTGTATGTATGGGTTCCAGGTGGATGCTATGAAACTTGTGTGGTGTACCAAGGAAACCTATGAGTCTTTACATGTAGTTAGGATGGAACCCATGACCTTGGGCCTGTGAAGATCCAGTAGGTCCCATTGAGAGGCCCTGGTGGTATTTTCCAGATCAGTGTTTTTTAATTCTTATGGAATGTGAACACATTGGAGCGAATGCAGAAGAGGTTTAGGATTGAGAAACTTCAGGTATCTGAATAGATGAGAGAACAAAGAACAATACAGCACAGGAACAGGCCCTTCGGCCCTCCAAGCCCGCGCCGCTCCCTGGTCCAAACTAGACCATTCTTTTATATCCCTCCATTCCCACTCCATTCATGTGGCTATCTAGATAAGTCTTAAACGTTCCCAGTGTGTCCACCTCCACCACTTTGCCCTGCAGCGCATTCCAGGCCCCCACCACCCTCTGTGTAAAATACGTCCTTCTGATATCCGTGTTAAACCTTCCCCCCGCCCCCCTCACCTTGAACCTATGACCCCTCGTGAACGTCACCACCGATCTGGGAAAAAGCTTCCCACCGTTCACCCTATCTGTGCCTTTCATAATTTTATACACCTCTATTAGGTCACCCCTCATCCTCCGTCTTTCCAGTGAGAACAACCCCAGTTTACCCAATCTCTCCTCATAACTAAGCCCTTCCATACCAGGCAACATCCTGGTAAACCTCCTCTGCACTCTCTCCAAAGCCTCCACGTCCTTCTGGTAGTGTGGCGACCAGAACTCGGTGCAGTATTCCAAATGCGGCCAAACCAACGTTCTATACAACTGCAACATCAGACCCCAAATTTTGTACTCTATGCCCTGTCCTATAAAGGCAAGCATGCCATATGCCTTATTCACTACCTTCTCCACCTGTGACGTCACCTTCAAGGATCTGTGGACTTGCACACCCAGGTCCCTCTGCGTATCTACACCCTTTATGGTTCTGCCATTTATCGTATAGCTCCCCCCTACGTTAGTTCTACCAAAATGCATCACTTCGCATTTATCTGGATTGAACTCCATCTGCCATTTCTTTGCCCAAATTTCCAGCCTATCTATATCCTTCTGTAGCCTCTGGCAATGTTCCTCACTATCTGCAAGTCCAGCCATTTTCATGTCGTCCGCAAACTTACTGATCACCCCAGTTACACGTTCTTCCAGATCGTTTATATAAATCACAAACAGCAGAGGTCCCAATACAGAGCCCTGCGGAACACCACTAGTCACAGGCATCCAGCCAGAAAAAGACCCTTCCACTACCACCCTCTGTCTTCTGTGACCAAGCCAGTTCTCCACCCATCTAGCCACTTCCCCCTTTATCCCATGAGATCCAACCTTTTGCACCAACCTACCATGAGGGACTTTGTCAAACGCTTTACTAAAGTCCATATAGACGACATCCACGGCTCTTCCCTCGTCAACTATTCTAGTCACTTCTTCAAAAATCTCCACCAGGTTAGTGAGGCATGACCTCCCTCTCACAAAACCATGCTGACTATCGTTAATGAGTTTATTCCTTTCTAAATGTGCATACATCCTATCTCTAAGAATCCGCTCCAACAACTTCCCTACCACGGACATCAAGCTCACCGACCTATAATTTCCCAGGTTATCCTTCCTACCCTTCTTAAATAACGGGACCACATTAGCTATCCTTCAATCCTCTGGGACCTCACCTGTGTCCAGTGACAAGACAAAGATTTGCGTCAGAGGCCCAGCGATTTCATCTCTCGTCTCCCTGAGCAGCCTTGGATAGATTCCATCAGGCCCTGGGGATTTGTCAGTCTTTATATTCCCTAAAAAACCTAACACTTCCTCCCTTGTAATGGAGATTTTCTCTAACGGGTCAACGTTCCCCTCCGAGACACTCTCAGTCAACACATCCCTCTCCTTTGTGAATACCGACGCAAAGTATTCATTTAGGATCTCCCCTACTTCTTTGGGCTCTAAGCATAATTCCCCACTTTTGTCCCTGAGAGGTCCGATTTTTTTCCCTGACAACCCTTTTGTTCCTAACGTATGAATAAAATGCCTTGGGATTCTCCTTAATCCTGTCTGCCAAGGACATTTCGTGACCCCTTTTTGCCCTTCTAATTCCTCGTTTGAGTTCTTTCCTACTTTCTTTGTATTCCTCCAGAGCTCCCTCCGTTTTTAGCTGCCTGGACCTAACGTACGCCACTCTTTTCTTTTTGACCAATCCCTCAATTTCCCTGGTTATCCACGGTTCTCGAATCCTACCCTTCCTATCCTTCTTTACAGGCACATGCCTGTCCTGTAGCCCTAACAACTGTTCCTTAAAAGACTCCCACATGCCAGATGTGGATTTACCCTCAAACAGCCTCTCCCAATCAACAGCTGCCAATTTCAGCCTAATCCCACTAAAGTTAGCCTTCCCCCAATCCAACACCTTACCCTTGGGACACCACTCATCCTTTTCCATCACTATCCTAAAGCTAACAGAATTGTGGTCACTATTTGCCACATGTTCCCCTATCGAAACTTTGAAGACCTGACCGGGCTCATTCCCCAGTACTAGGTCCAGTATAGCCCCCTCTCTAGTCGGGCTATCTACATATTGTTCCAAAGAACCTTCCTGTACGCATTTTACAAATGCCTCCCCATTCAGACTCCCAGCCCTACGCGATTTCCAATCTATACCAGGGAAATTGAAGTCTCCCACTACAACAACCTTATTTTTCCTGCACCTATCCATTATCTCCTGACATATCCGTTCTTCCACTTCCCTTGGGCTGTTGGGGGGGCCTGTAGTATACCCCCAACATAGTGACTGCGCCCTTCCTGTTTCTGAGCTCCACCCATAGTGACTCCTTACACGACCCCTCTGAATTGTCCTCCCTCTGCACCGCTGTAATATGCTCTCTAACTAATACTGCTACTCCCCCACCTCTTTTGGCCCCTCTGTCTCGCCTAAAACACTTGTACCCCGGAATATTCAGTTGCCAGTCCTGTCCCTCTTTCAACCAAGTCTCTGTCACCGCAACCACATCCAAATTCCTCGTAAGCATTAAGGCCCTAAGTTCGTCTGTCTTACTTGCTACGCTCCTTGCATTGAAGTAGATGCACTCCAGACCTCCAGGCCCAGTGAGGTCATCCTCCCCCAGAGTGCTCTTCTTTGCCAGCCTTGTCCTGGCCCCAAACTCGTCCCCAGCCTCTACACTTGTAGACATAATTTTTTGATCCCCACCCCCCTGCCATATTAGTTTAAACCCACCCGAGCTGCACTAGCAAAACTCCCAGCCAGGATATTCGTGCCCTTCCAATTTAGTTGTCCTTGGTTGGGAAGTTAAGACTGTTGTCCTTGGAGAGAAGGCGGCCAAGAGGAGATTTGATAGAGATGTTTAAAATTATGAGGGGGCTGGACCAGGTAGATTGGGCTAACTGTTCCCTCTTGTAAAAGGATCAAGAACAAAGTGATTTGCAAAAGAAGCAAATGTGATGTCAGAAAAACTTCTGAGTGGTTCAGCTCTGGAATGCGCTGCCTTGGAAGTGTGGTGGAGGAAGGTATATTCAAGAGGACATTACTAGAATAAAAACAAAGTGACAATCCCCTGCCTTTTCCCCATACCCCTGCACAATGTCACGGTGTTCACTTGGAGAGCTAATACAGATACAATGAGCCGAATGACCTCCTTCTGGGCTGTAACAATTCTGTGATTTGGATGTGATAAGAACAGAAGGAAGATTTTGCCCTACTCATCAGTTTTTCAAACATCATCCTTTGTTTCTGGGGTTCCAGCTACACAGATAAACAGGTACGGGTATGCATTGTGATTAATTTTAATTTGGTCTGTAATTTATTATGGAATGAAGTCACACTGTACACAATATCCAACAGTCGTCTGTTAGAGTTTATTAATGTAGCTTTAGGTGCCTTTTTTATGCATTCAAGCGAATGTAGCAAAAAGTGAGGTCATTGGTGGTTAAGGGGAAAATGCTTTTGTAACTACAATCATAGCTGGCCCAAAGGAAGAAGATTGTACTTGCTGGAGACCAATTGTTTCAACCTTCGAACATTGCTGCAGGAGTTTGTTAGGACTGTCCTCACCCAGCCATCTTCAGCTGATTCTGTAAAGACAGGAAACAGGCTAGCCTACTATGTAGGGGTCCTGGATAATATTCAAGGATAAGCAGGTCAATTGCCTCACATAAGTGCCAGGTAAAAAACTACCTATAATAGGCACCTGGTCTGATAGTGGCAGCCTATGAGCCTCACATCCTGTTGTCTTGGAAGTTGCAGAGGTCTTTGGCTTTTTGACCAGGAAACGTTGTGACCACTTTTACAAAAATGACCAAGAGATACAGGACTTAATCGAGTATAATCGCAAAGCTTGCGCAGACTGGAAACTTCACAATGCCTCAAGAGAAAAGTGACAGTCCTACAGTGGTACAACACAAAACCTGTAACACAAAGAGATGGTGGGTAGAAAGAACGCAAGTAGGCCATTTGGCTCTTCGAACCTGCTCTGTCACTCAATAGAACAACAGAACAAAGAGATCTCGGGGTACATGTTCATAGCTCCTTGAAAGTGGAGTCACAGGTGGACAGAGTGGTGAAGAAGGCATTTGGCATGCTTGGGTTCATCGGTCAGAACATTGAATACAGGAGTTGGGACGTCTTGCTGAAGTTGTACAAGACATTGGTAAGGCCACACTTGGAATACTGTGTGCAATCCTGGTCACCCTATTATAGAAAGGATATTATTAAACTAGAAAGAGTGCAGAAAAGATTTACTAGGATGCTACCAGGACTTGATGATTTGAGTTATAAGGAGAGGCTGGATAGACTGGGACCATTTTTGTCTGGAGCGTAGGAGGCTGAGGGGTGACCTTATAGAGGTCTATAAAATAGTGAGGGGCATAGATCAGCTAGATAGTCAATATCTTTTCCCAAAGGTAGGGGAGTCTAAGACTAGAGGGCATAGGTTTAAGGTGAGAGGGGAGAGATACAAAAGGGTGCAGAGGGGCAATTTCTTCACAGAGGGTGGTGGGTGTCTGGAACAAGCTGCCAGAGGCAGTAGTAGAGGCGGGTACAATTTTGTCTTTTAAAAAGCATTTAGATAGTTACATGGGTAATAGAGGGATATGGGCCAAATGCGGGCAATTGGGATTAGTTTAGGGGTTTAAAAAAAAGTCCTAGCACAGATCCCCTGTGGAACCCCCACTAGTCACATGGAGTACTTCGGGATGATAGGGAGGAAATAGCTTGATCTGGGTTTCAGACAAAGCTCGGCACAACATTGTGGGCCGAAGGGCCTGTTCTGTACTGTATTGTTCTATGTAGCCTCTTTGTTGCTTTGGAGAAAGGCAGAGGTGTGACTGGTGACAGGATTTTTGGGGTAAGATTTAATTTAAAGTACCTTTTCGCGGGTGTTAGTTATTTATTTAATTATTTTTAAATTTTGGCGCGAAACCGGCAGTGGCCGCGGGGTTTACTGGGAAGGGTCTTTTGAGTTTTTTTTAGTGCACGGGAGGTTTAAAAGGCAGGCCCCACTATCTAACGGGCAGCGTTGGGAGCGGGCAGCGGAGTGAGAGGGAGCTGAGTGAGAACTGAGGGGCTTTGGCTCATCGGGTTTAGGCAGAAAGGGCGAGCAGGGGTGAGTTTCTTTTTTTTTTATTTATAATTTACTTTTCTCTGTGTACCTCGGAAGAAAGGGTGAAATATGAGTGTTAAGCCAGTGTGGTGCTCGCAGTGCAGTATGTGGGAGGTCCTGGAGGCACCTGGCCTCCCGGACATCCACATCTGTGAGGGGTGTGTCGAGCTGCGGTTCCTGAGAGACCGTGTTAGGGAGCTGGAACTGCAGCTGAACGATCTTAGGCAGGTGAGGGAGAATGAGGAGGTGATAGACAAGAGCTATCATCAGGTGGTCACACCAGGGCCACGGGAGGAGGCCAAGTGGGTGACAGCCAGGAAGGGTAAAGCTCGGGTGATTGAGAGCACCCCGGTGGAAGTGCCCCTACATAACAAGTACTCCTGTCTGACTACTGTTGGGGGGGGACAGCCCATCTGGGGGAAGCGGCAGTGGCCGTGTCTCCGGGGTGGAGTCCGGCCCTGTAACTCAGAGGGCTAAGGAAAGGAGGAGGAAGGCGGTATTAATCGGGGACTCGACAGTCAGGGGGACGGACAGGCGATTTTGCGGAGGCAGGCGGGAGTCTCGCATGGTGGTCTGCCTCCCTGGGGCTGGGATCCAGGATGTCGCTGGGCGAGTCCCAGAAATCCTGAGGTGGGAGGGAGAGGAGCCGGAGGTAGCGGTACATATTGGTACCGCTGATGTGGGTAAGAAGGGGGAAGGGAACATGAAAAAAGAGTATAGGGAATTAGGGAGACAGCTGAGGAGGAGGAAAGCAAAGGTAGTAATCTCAGGATTGCTGCCTGTGCCACGGGAAGGTGAGGACAGGAATGGAGTGAGGTGGAGGATGAATGTGTGGCTGAGGGAATGGTGCAGGGGGCAGGGATTCAGGTTCCTGGACCATTGGGACCTCTTTAGGGGCAGGTGTGACCTGTATACTAAAAACGGGTGGCACTTGAATCCCAGGGGGACCAATATCCTGGCAGGAAGGTTGGCTAAGGCTACTGGGGAGAGTTTAAACTAGATAGGTTGGGGGGAGAGGATCAAAGCGACGTGACTGAGAGTGAGGAAGGTAGCTCGCAAACAGAGAAGGGTTATAGGCAGTGCAAGAGGGCAGGTGGACTGGGAACAGAGAAGGGGAGAGGTCAGACCATAGGATTGAGAGGTGTCTACTCTAATGCCAGGAGTATAGTGAATAAACAACTAGCTAAAGGAGGAGAGGGCTTGGGAGATGTTAGTAGCGCTTCAACAAACCGGGTCCAGATAAGGGCTGGCATAAAGACACTTTGCCTGAATGCACGAAGCATTCGAAACAAAGTAAATGAGTTGATGGCACAAATCCATACAAATGAATATGATCTAGTGTCCATCACAGAAACGTGGTTGCAGGGTGACCGGGACTGGGAACTGAACATACAGGGTTATCAGGCATTTAGGAAGGATAGACAGGTAGAAAACGGAGGTGGGGTAGCTTTGTTAATAAAGGATAATATCAGGACGGTAGTGAGAGACGACATAGGCTCTAAGGAGCAAAACGTGGAATCGTTGTGGGTGGAGATAAGGAATAGTAGGGGGAGAAAGACACTGGTAGGTGTGGTCTATAGGCCCCCAAATAACTTAGAGGTGGGGAGGGCTATAAACAAGCAAATAATGGATGCGTGCAAAAGTGGAGCGGCAATAATCATGGGGGATTTTAACCTACATATTGATTGGTTGACTCAAATTGGACGTGGAGGGCTTGAGGAAGAGTTCTTGGAATGCTGTCGGGATTGTTTCATTGAACAGTATGTTACAGAACCTACGAGAGAGCGAGCTATCTTGGATCTGGTTCTATGCAATGACAGTAAGAAGTTTAACAACACCAGGTTAAAGTCCAACAGGTTTATTTGGTAGCAAAAGCCACACAAGCTTTCGGAGCTCTAAGCCCCTTCTTCAGGTGAGTGGGAATTCTGTTCACAAACAGCTTATAAAGACACAGACTCAATTTACATGAATAATGGTTGGAATGCGAATACTTACAGCTAATCAAGTCTTTAAGAAACAAAACAAACTCACATTGTTTTGTTTCTTAAAGACTTGATTAGCTGTAAGTATTCGCATTCCAACCATTATTCATGTAAATTGAGTCTGTGTCTTTATAAGCTCTGTTTGTGAACAGAATTCCCACTCACCTGAAGAAGGGGCTTAGAGCTCCGAAAGCTTGTGTGGCTTTTGCTACCAAATAAACCTGTTGGACTTTAACCTGGTGTTGTTAAACTTCTTACTGTGTTTACCCCAGTCCAACGCCGGCATCTCCACATCTATGCAATGAGACAGGTAGGATTAAGGATCTTCTTGTGAAGGATCCTCTTGGGATGAGTGATCATAATATGGTGGAATTTCTGATACAGATGGAGGGTGAGAAAGTAGGGTCCCAAACCAGTGTCCTCTGCTTGAACAGAGGGGAGTACGATAGGATGAGGGTGGAATTGGCTAATGTAGACTGGGCGAGCAGACTGGTAGGTAGGACAGCTGAGGAACAGTGGAGGATTTTTAAGGAGATTTTTTAAAAGTACTCAGCAAAAATATATTCCGGTGATAAAGAAGGACTGTAAGAAAAAGGATAACCGGACGTGGATAACGAAGGAAATAAAGGAGAGTATTAAAATAAAATCAGATGCGTACAGAGTGGCCAAAAATAGTGGAGAATTAGTGGATTGGGAAAGCTTTAAAGAAAAACAAAGAACGACTAAGAAAGCGATTAAGAAAGGAAAGATAGATTATGAAACTAAACTAGCTCAAAATATAAAAAATGATAGTAAAAGTTTTTACAAGTATATAAAAAGGAATAGAGTGGCTAAAGTGAATGTTGGACCCTTGGAAGATGAGAGGGGGGATTTAATAGTGGAAAATGAGGAAATGGCTGAGACTTTAAATAAGTTCTTTGTGTCGGTCTTCACGGTGGAAGACACAAATAGTTTGCCGAATATTAGAGATCGAGAGTTGGTGGGAGGGGAGGTCCTTAATACAATTACTGTTACTAAGGAGGTGGTGCTTGGTAGACTAATAGGACTGAAGGTAGACAAGTCCCCGGGCCCGGATGGAATGCATCCCAGGATACTGAAAGAAATGGCTGAGGTAATAGCAGATGCGTTAGTAGTAATTTATCAAAATTCGCTGGACTCTGGGGTAGTGCCGGCTGACTGGAAAACAGCTACTGTTACGCCGCTGTTTAAAAAAGGAAGTAGACAAAAGGCGGGTAACTACAGGCCGGTTAGCTTAACGTCCGTAGTTGGGAAGATGCTAGAGTCCATTATTAAAGAGGAAATAACAGAGCACCTGAATAAGAATGGTTCAATCAAGCAGACGCAGCATGGATTCATGAAGGGAAAGTCGTGTTTGACGAATCTACTGGACTTTTATGAAGATGTCACTAGTGCGGTTGACAGAGGGGAACCGGTGGATGTGGTGTTTTTAGATTTCCAGAAGGCGTTCGATAAGGTGCCTCACAAAAGGTTGCTGCAGAAGATTGGCGTACACGGAGTTAGGGGTAAGGTGTTGGCGTGGATTGGGGATTGGCTATCTAACAGGAAGCAGAGAGTTGGGATAAATGGGTGCTTTTCTGGTTGGCAGTTGGTGACCAGTGGCGTGCCGCAGGGATCGGTGCTGGGGCCTCAATTGTTTACCATTTACATAGATGATCTGGAGGAGGGGACTGAAACTAGGGTATTCAAGTTTGCTGATGACACGAAGGTGAGTGGGAAAGCGAATTGCGTGGAGGACGCGGAAAGTCTGCAGAGAGATTTGGATAGGCTGAGCGAGTGGGCGAGGATCTGGCAGATGGAATATAACGTTAGCAAATGTGAGGTTATCCACTTTGGAAGAAATAATAGTAAATTGGAATATTATTTAAATGGAGAAAAATTACATCGTGCGACTGTGCAGAGGGACCTGGGGGTCCTTGTGCATGAATCGCAAAAACTCAGTCTGCAGGTGCAGCAGGTGATCAAGATGGTGAATGGAATGTTGGCCTTTATCGCGAGGGGGATAGAATATAAAAGCAGGGAGGTCTTGCTGCAACTGTACAAGGCACTGGTGAGGCCGCAACTGGAGTACTGTGTGCAGTTTTGGTCCCCTTATTTGCGAAAGGATATATTGGCCTTGGAGGGAGTGCAGAGAAGGTTCACCAGGTTGATACCGGAGATGAGGGGTGTAGCTTATGAGGAGAGATTAAACAGATTGCGTCTGTACTCGGAGTTTAGAAGGATGAGGGGTGATCTTATAGAGACATATAAGATAATGAAGAGGCTGGATAGGGTAGAGGTGGAGAGATTCTTTCCACTTAGAAGGGAAACCAGAACTAGAGGGCACAGCCTCAAAATAAGGGTGGGGCCGGTTCAGAACAGAGTTGAGGGGAAACTTCTTCTCTCAGAGGGTAGTGAATCTCTGGAATTCTCTGCCCATTGAAGTGGTGGAGGCTTCCTCGTTGAATATGTTTAAATCACGGGTAGATAGTTTTCTGATCGATAAGGGAATTAGGGGATATAGGGAGCAGGCGGGTAAGTGGAACTGATTTGCTTCAGATCAGCCATGATCTTGTTGAATGGCGGGGCAGGCTCGAAGGGCCAGATGGCCTACTCCTGCTCCTATTTCTTATGTTCTTATGTCACTGACTGCCAATCAGAAAAAGATCAATTTATGCCAACTCTGCTTCCTATTTTTTTTTAGTTTTTATTAACAGGGGGTTGGAGTTTAAGAGCCGTGGGGTTATGCTGCAACTGTACAGGACCTTGGTGAGACCACATTTGGAATATTGTGTTCAGTTCTGGTCACCTCACTATAAGGAGGATGTGGAAGTGCTGGAAAGAGTGCAAAGGAGATTTACCAGGATGCTGCCTGGTTTGGAGGGTAGGTCTTATGAGGAAAGGTTGAGGGAGCTAGGGCTGTTCTCTCTGGAGCGGAGGAGGTTGAGGGGAGACTTAATAGAGGTTTATAAAATGATGAAGGGGATAGATAGAGTGAACGTTCAAAGACTATTTCCTCGGGTGGATGGAGCTATTACAAGGGGGCATAACTATAGGGTTCATGGTGGGAGATATAGGAAGGATATCAGAGGTAGGTTCTTTACGCAGAGTGTGGTTGGGGTGTGGAATGGACTGCCTGCAGTGATAGTGGAGTCAGACACTTCAGGCACATGGAGCACACCAGGATGATAGGGAGTGGGATAGCTTGATCTTGGTTTCAGATAAAGCTCGGCACAACATCGTGGGCCGAAGGGCCTGTACTGTTCTATGTTCTATTTGCTATTTTCTATCCATCTCAAGACATTACCTGCAATCACGTGCTTTAACTTTATATGGTAGTTTGTTATGTGAGACCGTGTCAAAAGCCTCTGAAAGTCTAAATAAACCACATTCACTGGTTCTCCTCGGTCAACTCTACAAGTTACATCCTCATAGAATTCCAATAGATTCGTCAAGCATGATTTCCCTTTAGTAAATCCATGCTGACTTTGTCTGATTATACCACTGCCTTCCAAATGCCAAGTTATGAAATCCTCAGTATTAGACTCCAGCAACTTCCCCAGTACCGACGTTAGGCTCACTATTTTCTCTCTACCTCCCTTTTTGAATACTCCAAGGTATTTTATGAAGTCAATATGGAGCATTCTCTTTATATATTAACGATCTAGATGACGGGACTGGGAGCATTCTGGCCAAGTTTGCCGATGATACAAAGATAGGTGGAGGGGCAGGTAGTATTGAGGAGGTGGGGAGGCTGCAGAAAGATTTAGACAGTTTAGGAGAGTGGTCCAAGAAGTGGCTGATGAAATTCAACGTGGGCAAGTGCGAGGTCGTACACTTTGGAAAAAAGAATAGAGGCATGGACTATTTTCTAAACGGTGACAAAATTCATAATGCTAAAGTGCAAAGGGACTTGGGAGTCCTAGTCCAGGATTCTCTAAAGGTAAACTTGCAGGTTGAGTCCGTAATTAAGAAAGCAAATGTAATGTTGTCATTTATCTCAAGAGGCTTGGAATACAAAAGCAGGGATGTACTTCTGAGGCTTTATAAAGCACTGGTTAGGCCCCATTTGGAGTACTGTGAGCAATTTTGGGCCCCACACCTCAGGAAGGACATACTGGCACTGGAGCGGGTCCAGCGGAGATTCACACGGATGATCCCAGGAATGGTAGGCCTGACATACGATGAACGTCTGAGGATCGTGGGATTATATTCATTGGAGTTTAGGAGGTTGAGGGGAGATCTGATAGAAACTTACAAGATAATGAACGGCTTAGATAGGATGGACGTAGGGAAGTTGTTTCCATTAACAGGGGAGACTAGGACGCGGGGGCACAGCCTTAGAATAAAAGGGAGTCACTTTAGAACAGAGATGAGGAGAAATTTCTTCAGCCAGAGAGTGGTGGGTCTGTGGAATTCATTGCCACAGAGGGCTGTGGAGGCCGAGACGTTGAGCGTCTTCAAGACAGAAATTGATAAATTCTTGATTTCTCGAGGAATTAAGGGCTATGGGGAGAGAGCGGGTAAATGGAGTTGAAATCAACCATGATTGAATGGTGGAGTGGACTCGATGGGCCGAATGGCCTTACTTCCGCTCCTATGTCTTATGGTCTTATGGTCTTATAAGTTTTGCACTTTGAATTTGGTTAGGGTAAGCCTAAGATGTTTCACTCCAGGTATGATTCAAATGACCCACTAGGGAACTTTTATCAAACCAAGTTTATTTAAGAATACAGTTAACATATAGAAAGAAAATTAGCAATAACTTTTACCAATTGCAAACAAGAAAAAAACAAATGTATAGTCTGTATAGTGCACAGAAACAATACTTTTCAGTATACTAATACACGTGACAATAATAAATAAATGATATTGTGTGAACCTTAACAACTAAATGTATTGTTCCAGCCAAATCAGCCTCCTTATAAACATACACCCATCCCAGGTTTAGCACAGAAAACAAGGAGGCTCACATGATGTTGGATTTTCTACCACTTCCAACACCTGCGAATTTGTCCTTTGGCTCAAGAATTGAAGCTCTGGGAATTCTAAGCACCTCTTAAGGTAAAGACAGAGCCATTGCTCACCTCTAGCTAGTTTTATCCAGCTAGTCACTAGTAGAATTTCCAGTACCAGCAAGAGACACAGAAACACACTTGTCAGCCTGGATTCCACATAGCTTCTAACAAGCCCACAGCCAAAACTGAAAGTGAAAGAACTCTTGGGAGAGAAAAAAAACTCTCTCATCTGACCTGTCAATTATTTTGCCCACAACACTTCAAAAGGTCGTAAACTCCCAGAACATTAGGACCAGATTAAAAGTAAAGAAAACACCATTTAAGCAACAATAAAATATACCACGACAGACCTCACAGTGCTAATAAAACAAAAACCACAGGACTGCTTACAAACTGCAGAGAACATGATTAAAAATATATTTCTTAAAGGCACAGTAGTATCACAATATTACATTTTCTCTTTAGCAGAAGACCAAGAAATTGATAAATTCTAAAGTGTTCCCAATCCTCAGCCTTACAAATGTTTTGGCATATTTATAGGGCTCTTCCTTTGATCTAATATAATATTAGCCATGGTTGGAACACATTTCTTGCTTGGTTTTTGTACCTCAACAGAATGTAAATTTGTTGTAAACCATAAATGAATTCTTTAATGCTATCCATTGTCTGTGTACTGTCATACTGTGCTCCAGGACATCACTGCAGGATGTTCCTCAGGGTAGTGTCCTAGGCCCAACCATCTTCAGCAGCTCCAGCAATGACCTTCCTTCCATCAGAAGTTGGGTTGTTTGCAGATGATTGTGCAATGTTCAGCACCATTTGTGGCAACTCAGATACTGAAGCAGTCCATGTCCAAATGCAGCAAGACCAGGACAATATCCAGGTTTGGGCTGACAAGTGGCAAGTAACATTCATGTCATCACCAACAAGACAGGATCTAACCATCACCCTTCAACATTCAATGTCATTACCATTGCTGAATCTCCCCACTATCAGCATGCAGGGGGGGTGGGGGTTACCATTGATCAGAAACTGACCAAGACCAGTCTGTGGCTGATGGCTACCAGAGCAGGTCAGAGGCCAGGAATTGTGTGGTGAGTAATTCACCTTTTGAGTCCCCAAAACCTGTCCACCAACTACAAGGCACAAGTCAGGAGTGTGATGGAATACTCCCCACTTGCTTGGATGAATGCAGTTCAAACGACAATCAAGAAGGAGAGAGAAAATTGCCCGTGCTGACTTAAGACAATTTTATCCTTATCACCCGAGGTCATTAATATTTCTCTAACATTCTGATCAGAAACATTAGGTTTCGTTAAAAGGATACAATAATACTCTGACTAGGTAAACTGCAGGTCCACTGACTTTCCAAAAACAATGCTTTATCAAGCTTCAAGTCCAATTTCATTTGTGCCTCTTTCATGGAAGGCTTACTCAATAGCAAAGTTATCTCACTCTACGTGGGTAGCACAGTGGTTAGCACTGCTGCTTCACAGCTCCAGGGACCAGGGTTCGATTCCTGGCTTGGGTCACTGTGTGTGTGGAGTTTGCACATTCTCCTCGTGTCTGCGTGGGTTTCCTCCGGTTTCCTCCCACAGTCCAAAGATGTGCGGGTTAGGTTGATTGGCTATGCTAAAATTGCCCCTTAGTGTTGTGAGATGCGTAGGTTAGAGGGATTAGCGGGTAAAATATGTAGGGATGGGGGTAGGGCCTGGGTGGGATTGTGGTCGGTGCAGACTCGATGGGCCGAATGGCCTCTTTCTGTACTGTAGGGTTTCTATGATGACATCAGCACTGATAAAGTGGCTTTCTCAAACTGTTTTGCAAAGTGCTGTCATCCCTGAGCTAAAACTAGTAGAAATTTTGTTTTAAAAGAAAATTGCTGCAGATGCTGGAATCTGAAACCAAGAGAGAAAATGATTTCAGCTTCTCTGCCGTTTGGCCACTCACACCTTTTATTCTCTCTATGGACTGCCATTAGCAGCCTTTCCCCTTGTTTCTGTGGCTATGACTCATCTTTCATTCCCTCACCCTGCAGTATAAATATCTCTCACTTTCTGTGCCTTTTAGCTTTGACAAAGGGTCATCTAATCTCGAAACGTCAGCTCTTTTCTCTCCTTACAGATGCTGCAGACCTGTTGAGATTTTCCAGCATTTTCTCTCTCTAGAAATTTTGTATTCCCTGACCTTAAGTCGATCCTCACTATCGAGTTAATCTTGCTGTTTTTATTAACCCTTTAAGGGCAAAAACAAAGTAAGGGACATTCTCCATTTTAGTTTAGCCAATCCATTTTAGCCAATCCGTTCAAAATATCTTTGAGGTGCAACCACAGTCTAACACCACACAGTTAAATGAATCCATGATTAATAAACCTATCACCAGACTAATGTAATTCTTTCAGACTGGTCATCATCATCTTCAACCTCTGCGTTACTTTGAGAACCCCCCCCCTTTTCTGCTCTCGCAGTTCATTGCATAATATTTTGAGTCACACCTGAAGCACCAGGTTTCAGTAATTACTGTTGCAGCCCCAATCCTGTCATCTGGTGTGTTATCCAGATCTGATAAAAGTGATTTAACCCTCATTCCTTCTGTCTTTATCTCTTTCTTTGTACCGGCATCTATGTCCAGTATCTGGACAATCTCAGAATGTTGCACTCATTGAGTCCTCTATCCTTTGTGATACCGTGGGATGTCCCATTTGTGCTTTTATGGCTACTGGAAATGATTGCTCCTACAGGATTTTTTTCAAAGCAGCAAACATCTGATCCAAAAAGGAGATTTGTTCTGCGAACCAGACCCCAGTGAAGACCAGGATCCTGTCCATTGCACAGCACCTTAGCACAATCCAGTAATTTAATTTTGAGCATTGAACAAGGAATCCCCACGCTGAACTGCCCAATGTCCCCTGGGCAGTGACAGGGGGGCCAGGTTGACACTGCCAAGCTAGCATTGCCTAGTGGGCACCCCTTTACCCCATGACCACTTGGGGGGGGGGGCACCTCCATGGCCCCCCTTCGCTCCAGCGGGGTCGGGCTGCTAGTGGGGAGCTGTTGTAAACCCCGCTGGAGTGAAACAATCCTGGCGGGGGTGGAGTCACTAACAGGCTCAGACTTCAGTCCTGGGTCCACTAATTATGATGTGGAGATGCCGGCGTCTCCACTAATTACACAGTAATGCTCATTTCCACCAGGGGATTTTCACAGTAACTTCATTGCAGTGTTAATATAAGCCTACTTGTGACACTAATGAACTTTAGATCTTTGTGACCGTCATAACAGTCTCTGTTCTTTTTAGACACTCTTGAAGCTTACCTTTTTGACACAGCTTTTGGTAATCTGCCCCAATATCTCGGTGCAGCTCTCGGTGTCAAATCTAGTTTCACAACATCCATTTGAAGTGCTTTGGAACAGTTTGCTAGGAGAATCGCCCCCAAAATGTGAGCTGCTCTACTGCTGTAGTATTGCACATCCCCCAGTAGGTGGTAGTGTTGGGACAAAGCTGTTTGTCCCCATTAGACTGGAGCTGGGCTGCTGGGAAATCAATCTCAGTTCTACTGGGTAAAAGCAGTCACGGTGTGAAACTGTTATCATTGTCCTTTCACCCATGTAAATCTAGAACTTTCCAGTTTATAATATCAAAGTATAAATCTGGTGATTTTATAAAACAATTCACTTCCATCTCACTTTTTGAGTATTAAACTGTCAATTTTGCTGAATTTAAAAAAAGGTCACTAATCCACTCTTGTATTAGAACATAGAACATAGAACATTACAGCGCAGAACAGGCCCTTCGGCCCACGATGTTGCACCGACCAGTTAAAAAAAAACTGTGACCCTCCAACCTAAACCAATTTCTTTTCGTCCATGAACCTATCTACGGATCTCTTAAACGCCCCCAAACTAGGCGCATTTACTACTGATGCTGGCAGGGCATTCCAATCCCTCACCACCCTCTGGGTAAAGAACCTACCCCTGACATCGGTTCTATAACTACCCCCCCTCAATTTAAAGCCATGCCCCCTCGTGCTGGATTTCTCCATCAGAGGAAAAAGGCTATCACTATCCACCCTATCTAAACCTCTAATCATCTTATATGTTTCAATAAGATCCCCTCTTAGCCGCCGCCTTTCCAGCGAAAACAATCCCAAATCCCTCAGCCTCTCCTCATAGGATCTCCCCTCCATACCAGGCAACATCCTGGTAAACCTCCTCTGCACCCTCTCCAAAGCCTCCACATCCTTCCTGTAATGTGGGGACCAGAACTGCACACAGTACTCCAAGTGCGGCCGCACCAGAGTTGTGTACAGTTGCAACATAACGCTACGACTCCTAAATTCAATCCCCCTACCAATAAACGCCAAGACACCATATGCCTTCTTAACAACCTTATCTACTTGATTCCCAACTTTCAGGGATCTATGCACACATACACCTAGATCCCTCTGCTCCTCCACACTATTCAAAGTCCTCCCGTTAGCCCTATACTCAACACATCTGTTATTCCTACCAAAGTGAATTACCTCACACTTCTCCGCATTAAACTCCATCCACCACCTCTCGGCCCAACTTTGCAACCTGTCTAAGTCTTCCTGCAAACTACGACACCCTTCCTCACTGTCTACCACACCACCGACTTTGGTGTCATCAGCAAATTTGCTAATCCACCCAACTATACCCTCATCCAGATCATTAATAAATATTACAAACAGCAGTGGCCCCAAAACAGATCCCTGAGGTACACCACTTGTAACCGCACTCCATGATGAATATTTACTATCAACCACCACCCTCTGTTTCCTATCCGCTAGCCAATTCCTGATCCAATTTCCTAGATCACCCCCAATCCCATACATCTGCATTTTCTGGCATATTGGCCAAACTCAGTGGCTGCACAGTTAAGGCTGAGATTGAGCCTGGCGTGTGTTTACCAGGTGAGAAATTTCTACTGGCTGGGAAGAGACACACAAACAGCAACTTCTCTGAACTATTACAAACTTCCGCACATTCTATATTCAGTGCTTACTGAATAAAAACATCGTTACTAGATTAAATCAAAAGAGTTGTGCCAACTATCGCCCTGAGCAGGGATTACAGAAACAAAACGTCTAAAAGGAATAGAGAGACTGTGACAGCTACAAAGGATCATCAATAGATAAGAACATAAGAACATAAGAAATAGGAGCAGGAGTAGGCCATCTAGCCCCTCGAGCCTGCCCCGCCATTCAATAAGATCATGGCTGATCTGACGTGGATCAGTACCACTTACCCGCCTGATCCCCATAACCCTTAATTCCCTTACCGATCAGGAATCCATCCATCCGCGCTTTAAACATATTCAGCGAGGTAGCCTCCACCACCTCAGTGGGCAGAGAATTCCAGAGATTCACCACCCTCTGGGAGAAGAAGTTCCTCCTCAACTCTGTCTTAAACCGACCCCCCTTTATTTTGAGGCTGTGTCCTCTAGTTTTAACTTCCTTACTAAGTGGAAAGAATCTCTCCGCCTCCACCCTATCCAGCCCCCGTATTATCTTATAAGTCTCCATAAGATCCCCCCTCATCCTTCTAAACTCCAACGAGTACAAACCCAATCTCCTCAGCCTCTCCTCATAATCCAAACCCCTCATCTCCGGTATCAACCTGGTGAACCTTCTCTGCACTCCCTCCAATGCCAATACATCCTTCCTCAGTTAAGGGGACCAATACTGCACACAGTATTCCAGCTGCGGCCTCACCAATGCCCTGTACAGGTGCATCAAGACATCCCTGCTTTTATATTCTATCCCCCTCGCAATATAGGCCAACATCCCATTTGCCTTCTTGATCACCTGTTGTACCTGCAGACTGGGCTTTTGCATCTCATGCACAAGGACCCCCAGGTCCCTTTGCACGGTAGCATGTTTTAATTTGTTTCCATTGAGATAGTAATCCCATTTGTTATTATTTCCTCCAAAGTGTATAACCTCGCACTTCTCAACGTTATACTCCATTTGCCATATCCTCGCCCACTCACTCAGCCTGTCCAAATCTCTCTGCAGATCTTCTCCGTCCTCCACACGATTCACTTTTCCACTTATCTTTGTGTCGTCTGCAAACTTCGTTACCCTACACTCCGTCCCCTCCTCCAGATCATCTATATAAATGGTAAACAGTTGCGGCCCGAGTACCGATCCCTGCGGCACGCCACTAGTTACCTTCCTCCAACCGGAAAAACACCCATTTATTCCGACTCTCTGCTTCCTGTCGGATAGCCAGTCCCCAATCCACTTTAACACACTACCCCCAACTCCGTGTGCCCTAATCTTCTTCAGCAGCCTTTTATGGGGCACCTTATCAAACGCCTTTTGGAAATCCAAAAACACCGCATCCACCGGTTCTCCTCCATCAACCGCCCTAGTCACATCTTCATAAAAATCCAACATGTTCGTCAAGCACGACTTTCCCCTCATGAATCCATGCTGCGTCTGATTGATCGAACCATTTCTATCCAGATGCCCTGCTATCTCCTCTTTAATAATGGATTCCAGCATTTTCCCTACTACAGACGTTAAGCTGACCGGCCTATAGTTACCCGCCTTTTGTCTCCTTCCTTTTTTAAACAGCGGCGTAACATTAGCCGTTTTCCAATCAACCGGCACTACCCCAGAATGCAACGAGTTTTGATAAATAATCACTAACGCATCCACTATTACCTCTGACATTTCTTTCAATAAGAAGTTTAACAACACCAGGTTAAAGTCCAACAGGTTTATTTGGTAGCAAAAGCCACACAAGCTTTCGAGGCTCTGAGCCCCTTCTTCAGGTGAGTGGGAATTCTGTTCACAAACAGAACTTATAAGACACAGACTCAATTTACATGAATAATGGTTGGAATGCGAATACTTACAACTAATCCAGTCTTTAAGAAACAAAACAATGGGAGTGGAGAGAGCATCAAGACAGGCTAAAAAGATGTGTATTGTCTCCAGACAAGACAGCCAGTGAAACTCTGCAGGTCCACGCAACTGTGGGAGTTACAAATAGTGTGACATAAATTCTGATTCTAGGATCGCATGATAAAGACTCAGGAGGAAAAAAGCAGAAATATTTATGTGAAATAGTGTGACATAAACCCAATATCCCGGTTGAGGCCGTCCTTGTGTGTGCGGAACCTGGCTATCAGTTTCTGCTCCGCGACTCTGCGCTGTCGTGTGTCGCGAAGGCCGCCTTGGAGAACGCTTACCCGAATATCAGAGGCCGAATGCCCGTGACCGCTGAAGTGCTCCCCAACAGGAAGAGAACAGTCTTGCCTGGTGATTGTCGAGCGGTGTTCATTCATCCGTTGTCGCAGCGTCTGCATAGTTCTTACTGTGAACTTCTTACTGTGTTTACCCCAGTCCAACGCCGGCATCTCCACATCATTTCTTTCAATACCCTGGGATGCATTCCATCCGGACCCGGGGACTTGTCCACCTTCAGTCCCATTAGTTTACCCAGCACTGCCTCTCTGGTAACATTAATCGTATTAAGTATTTCTCCTGCTGCCAACCCTCTATCGTTAATATTTGGCAAACTATTTGTGTCCTCCACCGTGAAGACCGACACAAAAAACTTATTTAAAGACTCAGCCATATCCTCATTTCCCACTATTAACTCCCCCCTCTCGTCCTCCAAGGGTCCAACATTCACTCTAGTCACTCTATTCCTTTTTATATATTTATAAAAACTTTTACTATCATTTTTTATATTAATTGCTAGCCTAGCTTCATAGTCTATCCTTCCTTTCTTTATCGCTTTCTTAGTCTCTCTTTGTTGTTTCTTAAATTTTTCCCAATCACTTGTTTCTCCACTATTTTTGGCCACTCTGTACGCAGCTGTTTTTATTTTAATACTCTCCTTTATTTCCTTCGTTATCCACGGCTGGTTCTCCCTTTTCTTACAATCCTTGTTTTTTGCTGGAATATATTTTTGCTGAGAACTGAAAAGGATCTCCTTAAAAATCCTCCACTGTTCCTCAGCTATCCTACCTGCCAGCCTGCTCTCCCAGTCTACCTTAGCCAATTCATCCCTCATCCTATCATATTTCCCTCTGTTCAAACAGAGGACACTGGTTTGAGACCAAACTTTCTCCTCTTCCATCTGAATCAGAAATTCGACCATATTGTGGTCACTAGACCACAATAACGTTTAAAGTTTATTAGTGTCACAAGTAGGCTTACATTAACACTGCAATGAAGTTACTGTGAAAATCCCCTAATCACCACACTCCGGTGCCTGTTTGGGTACACGGAGGGAGAATTTAGCACGGCCAATGCACCCTAACCAGCAGGTCTTTTGGACTTGTTGGGGCTACATGTGGGCTATGTGAAGTATGAGCCAGCGGCAGCTTCTCCAATGAGAAGCAGCCAGCGGGGGTTTTAAGTCTGTAACTTTACCCAGACTGGAGCTGCAGGTCCCAATGTGAAGACTAGCCGACTGTAAGCCACAGGAACTGCCTTTTCCTTTGGTGCACAATAAAGGGTGTTGGTGATGGGAAATTGACATTTGGGTGAAATAACAGAGACAGAGATTATAGACCTATAGAAGCTGGAAGCAGGAGGAGGCCATTCGGCCCTTCGAGCCTGCTCTGCCATTCATTTTGATCATGGCTGATCATCAAATTCAATATCCTGATCCCCCCATACCCCTCTCCCCCATATCCTTTAGCCCCAAGAGTTATATCTAATTTCTTCTTGATATCACAATGTTTTGGCCTCAACTACATTCTGTGATAGTGAATTCCACACATTCACCACCCTCTGGGTGAAGAAATTCCTCACCTCCGTTCTAAAAGGTTTAACCCTTATCCTCAAACTATGACCCCTAGATCTGGACTCCCCCACCATCGGGAACATTCTTTCTGAATCTACCCTGTCAGAATTTTCTAAGTTTCTATGAGATCCCCTCTCACTCTTCTAAACTCTAGTGAATATAATCCTAACCGACTTAGTCTCTCCTCATATGACAGACCTGCCATCCCAGGAATCAGCCTGGTAAACCTTCGCTGCGCTCCCTCTATAGCAAGGACATCCTTCCTCAGATAAGGACAACAAAACGGCACACAATACTCCAGGTGTGGCCTCACTAACGCCCTGTACAATTGCAGCAAAACATCCCTATCCCTGTACTCAAATCCTCTCGCTATGAAGGACAACATACCATTTGCCTTCCTCACTGCCTGCTGTACCTGCGCGCTTACTCTCAGCGACTGACGCACGAGGACTCCAAGGTCTCACTGAGTATCCGCCTCTCTCAATTTACACCCATTCAAATAATAACCTGTCTTCCTATTATTGCTACCAAAGTGGATAACCTCACATTTATCCACATTATACTGCATCTGCCATGCAACTGCACACTCAGTTTGTCCAAATCACGCTGAAGCATCTCTGCATCCTCCTCATAGCTCACCCTCCCACCCAACTTTGTATCATCTGCAAATTTGGAGAAAATACATTCAGTTCCCTCTTCCAACTCATTTATACTGAGTTGTATAGTTGGGATCCTAGCACAGATCCCTGCGGATCTGACTGCCGATCAGAAAAAGATCCAATTATGCCAACTCTTTGCTTCCTATCTGCTAACCAGCTTTCTATCCATCTCAAGATATTACCTGCAATCCCATGTGCTTTAACTTTACACAGTAGTCTATCACATGAGACCTTGTTGAAAGCCTTTTGAAAGTCTTAATAAACCACATCCACTGGTTCTCCTCGGTCAACTCTACTCGTTACATTCTCAAAGAATTCCAATAGATTCGTCAAGCATGATTTCCCTTTTGTAAATCCATGTTGACTTTGATTATACCACTGCCTTCCAAATGCTGAGTTATGAAATCCTTGATAATGGACTCGAGCAACTTTCCCAGTATCGACATTAGGCTCACTGGTCTATAGTTCCCCGTTTTCTCTCTACCCCCCTTTTTGAATAGCGGGCTTACATTAGCTATGTGACTATGCTATTCTGTGACGTTGAAGGTCTCACTGCCGATGGTGAAGTATAGAGATTTGACAGCCAAAGAGCTGGAGGAGGTTACAGAGACAGGATGGGACGAGACCATGGATGGGATTTGAAAACCAGGCTGAGAGTTTTAAATTCAAGGCATTGCCAGACTGGGAAGCAACGCGAGTCAGTGAACATAGTAAGATAATGGCTTGACAGGGCTTGGTGACGTTAGGTAATGGGCAGAGAGCTCTGTACGAGCTCAAGTTTCTTGAGGGTGGAAGTTGGGAGGCGCAAGGTTGAGGCCAGCTTGGATTCGAGGGACAGGATCAGACGTGTGTCTCCTGATCCCCCTGGCAAGGCCTGGATGCAAACCCATGTGTTTTTCCTGATAGGTAGGGATCATTACGGGAAGGTGCTGTATGTAAAGGCGGGCAGAATGAACAGGGGAACCATACAGGGACCAAGAGAGAAATCATTTGAATAGTGTGGAGGTTAACAGCACACAGTTTACCCTCAGATTAAAGTTTATTTATTAGTTTATTTATTAGTCACAAGTAGTTTTACATTAACACTGCAATGAAGTTACTGTGAAAATCTCCTAGTCGCCACACTCCGGCGCCTGTTCGGGTTACACTGAGGGAGAATTTAGCACGGCCAAGGCACCCTAACCAGCACGTCTTTCAGACTGTGGGAGGAAACCGGAGCACCTGGAGGAAACCTACACAGACATGGGGAGAATGTGTAAAATCCACACAGACAGTGACCCGAGGCCGGGAATCGAACCCGGGTCCCTGGCGCTGTGAGGCAGCAGTGCTAACCACTGTGCCACCGTGCCCCCGGGAATTGAACCCAGGTCCCTGGCGCTGAGAGGCAGCAGTGCTAACCCACTGTGTCACCGTGCCACCCCAACTAGTAACAAGGCATGTAATTTTTATGACCAGTGCCAATAGCCCCATATCATTTCCATATTACAGCAAGTCTGTCCTATCCAGAATACACTTTAGTTATTACTTTTGAGGCAACTTTTCTCTTTATAAATTCTAGGTCCATATTTATAATGGAATTTGCCGACATAAGCATTGTCACCCTGTAATTATACCCTCACTGCAGAATCTCAAACATGCCGAAAAATGAAGCTCAATGTGTGGCCTTAAAATGACAATATATCCAACAATGCACCCATGGGTGCGTGATCACAGTCAAGGTGCTGCAGCCAGGGATAAACCCGCTCATCGATGTCATCTCCATTACAATGGAGAGAGAGGAAGTGTCTGTATTGGTACTGTGCACAGACAAGCTTACTAACATGTCATCCTACACTCCCACCACCATCTTCCTAAAAAGAGGTCCCACCACCATCTTCGCATCGACAATCAAGAAAATAAAAGTATGCTTTTGGACCCACTTTTCAACATTCAGTTTATTCACGGGTTGCTTTCCACGGTTTAAAATAGAACTTTGTCCTTAAAAAACAGGCAATTTAGCAGCATAAACATATCATTCTTTAATATTAGAGAAATGGCACCTAACCTGTCAGTAAATGAAATCAAATACCACTGAGGTGCTAAATTTCACATGAATGTGACTACCAACTTATCCAAACAACGGTGAAACAGCCACCAAACAGGATTGTTCTTGGATTATTCGGTGAGTCTTACCAGCAAGCATAGCTCCCAGAGTTCCCACGCTGAACCACTGTCCAGTGACACCTACTCGAAAGTACAGGCGAGGAAAGAATTGTCCTGAGGTTGAAACACCGCTGTCCAGCAGCCACACACAACTCTCTCTCACCTCCCTTTCGACAAACTATCGCTGGATAAGCTGAGCAGATCCAAAAGCTGAATATCGGAAACTCTTGTGGAAATTGGTCGAGGTGCAAAAAATAAAACACACTCCAGAAAGTTGGATACCCACGTCTTCCACAGCACATTCACAAGCCGGGAGCAAAAGATTATCTGAATCTGAAACGTCAGCCTGACCGAGGAACATGCAGATTGGTGAAAACAGATATTCAGGACCCACAACTCAAGGCAGAGCAGTTGCGGCCCAAACTGAAACGCTTTGGGTTCATGAGCATCGAGATGGAGATTTGGTTTCTCCATTACAAACATTTGTACATTTGTTCCATATTTTGGCTGAGTTCCAAAACAGAATCTAACCTTGGGTTTGTGTTATAGAGCATTCAATTCCTGCAGTGAACCACACAATAATTGACAATGGAATTTTATTTAGATAGCTAAAAATGAATAGTCAAAGCAGAGAGACACTGTTCCCATCAACTCAGTATTACAGTAGCAGTCACACTCATACTCCCCACTGGCCACAGAAATATATTTAACATTTCTATTTCTTCATGGGGTTGGAAAGTTGCGAACTATAATTTCTTTTGGCCCTGGCCTGTGCTGCAGGGTTTAAGAACCTGAGCCAAACGAGTCTTTAAATGTTTCAAAAAACAAACAATAATAACATTAAGATCTGGAATCTGCTTGTAATCTTTCTTTCAATTGCCATATCTTGGGGTAGTGCTTGCAGAAATGGTCCCACCTGCTCACAGCCCACCCCCCAGCTCCTCACAGCCCACCCCCCCCTCTCTCTATCACTGCGTATATGTGTGTGTGTGTGGGTCCCACCGTCTACCCCCACGCTCTCACTGTCCCTCCTCGACATCATCCTCCTCCAGTGGGGAGGGCTGCCTTAGTGCATTATGTGTTGTTACCTGTTGAATAGACAAAATACCACTAAGGAAAGCATAACTGATCATAGCAGAGAGCCCCACTATCACTGATAAGATCTGGTTACGTCTCTTATGAGGATCTTCATCAGAATCCGATGAACTATTCTGGGGAACTTTCTTTGAGCTGCATTCAGGCTCTGAAACAAAAGAGGGAAAGGTTAGAACAAAGACGAGAAAGAAGGAATTTACATTGTTGTTAATGCCCTTCAAGCAACACGAGCTCTTTCCAATGAGCGGATAACGTGACGTTAAGTTGTCAATTCGCGGGCAAACATGGCAGCAATATTTGGCACAGCAAGATTCCACAAAAAGGAAATAGAGTAAGCTGAGGGAAGGTCAGCGGGGCCAATCCTAGATTACCTGAGCCATCATTTGGGAAGTAAAGACCAAGGATGGATGTGCAGAGTACACACAGGTTGTCAAGTGAGTGCAGGTGTTGCTGCAGTTTGCTGTTGGGTAGTTTTGCCTTCAGAAGTGGTGCCAAGTGTCCAAATACGATGGCATCTAAGGAGCTGGGTCTAAAATAGAAAGGGAGATAAATCATTCAACACAGCTACCCCGACACAGACTAAAGACTGCAGGGAAACAGCACACACTGCAGACAAAACAAATTCATGCTCCAGAGAATAAACTGACTTTCCAGTCATACGAAGTTAGTGCTCTGCAAGCAAAGCCACAGGGTGCAGATTCTGATCCATTGGTCCGAATATGGGCTTTGCGAGCAAAGACAGCATTGATTGCGCTTGAGAAGATTGTGGAGAGCTGCCTTCTTCAACCACTGCAGATCCATGTGGTGAAGTAGACCAGAGTGCTGTTAGCACGGGAGTTTCAGGATTTTAACCCACTGATAATAAAGAAAGGATGACATATTTCCAAGTCAAACAATACCCAGGGTCAACCATTAACTTTATGAGAGGAGGGAGACCCTGTACCCCACTGAGAGTCAGCACCTTCAGGAGAGGAGGAAGACCCCATACCCCAGTGAGAGTCAGCACCTTCAGGAGAGGAGGAAGACCCTATACCACAGTGAGAGTCAGCACGTTCAGGAGAGGAGGGGAACCCTGTACCCCAGTGAGATTCAGCACCTTCAGGAGAGGAGGGAGACCCTATACCACAGTGAGAGTCAGCACGTTCAGGAGAGGAGGGGGACCCTGTACCCCAGTGAGAGTCAGCACCTTCAGGAGAGGAGGGGAACCCTGTACCCCAGTGAGAGTCAGCACCTTCAGGAGAGGAGGGGACCCTGTACCCCAGTGAGAGTCAGCACCTTCAGGAGAGGAGGGGGACCCTGTACCCCAGTGAGAGTCAGCACCTTCAGGAGAGGAGGGGAACCCTGTACCCCAGTGAGAGTCAGCACCTTCAGGAGAGGAGGGAGACCCTGTACCCCAGTGAGAGTCAGCACCTTCAGGAGAGGAGGGGAAGGGACCCTGTACCCCAGTGAGAGTCTGCACCTTCAGGAGAGGAGGGGACCCTGTACCCCAGTGAGAGTCAGCACCTTCAGGAGAGGAGGGGAAGGGACCCTGTACCCCAGTGAGAGTCAGCACCTTCAGGAGAGGAGGGGACCCTGTACCCCAGTGAGAGTCAGCACCTTCAGGAGAGGAGGGGAAGGGACCCTGTACCCCAGTGAGAGTCAGCACCTTCAGGAGAGGAGGGGACCCTGTACCCCAGTGAGAGTCAGCACCTTCAGGAGAGGAGGGAGACCCTGTACCCCAGTGAGAGTCAGCACCTTCAGGAGAGGAGGGGACCCTGTACCCCAGTGAGAGTCAGCACCTTCAGGAGAGGAGGGAGACCCTGTACCCCAGTGAGAGTCAGCACTTTCAGGAGAGGAGGGGAAGGGACCCTGTACCCCAGTGAGAGTCAGCACCTTCAGGAGAGGAGGGGGACCTAGTACCCAGTTTTCAAACTGACTTCATCAGTTATCCTGGGCAATGGAAGCAATCCAAACCAAAACAGCTGTTACTGAAAAAAGCTGATATGCAAATTTCTCCTCCCAGCTTTTGCTGTCTTTGTTATATTTAAAACGTTTATTTATTAGTCACAAGTTGGATTTCATTAACACTGCAACAAGGTTACTGTGAAAATCCCCTCATCGCCACAATCCAGCGCCTGTTCGGGTTACACTGAGGGAGAATTTAGCATGGCCAATGCACCCTAACCAGCACGTCTTTCGGACTGTGGGAGGAAACCGGAGCACCCGGAGGAAACCCACGCAGACACGGGGAGAACGTGCAGTCTCCGCACAGACAGTGACCCGAGCCGGGAATCGAACCCGGGTCCCTGCAAGAATTGTTAACTCCAGTCCGGTAATAAATCACTTTCAGTGGTAAAACCCACCAGAGCAGCAATGTCAGTCCTGAATGAGCACAAAGGATTCTGTCCCAAAATCTGAACATTCTTGGCAGCCTCAGCATTGCGCCTGCAGATTGAGGGGTGCCAGGCACCGATTTAAATATTTGGTAGAAGTTAGAGAGGAAGCAGTACGTCTCGTTTTCATTCAAATCTTTCATTTTCCTTCAAAGCTCCCTTTTGCTTTGCCATCAGACTGGTGAAGCTGGCCCAGGGCTGGCATACCTGAAAAATGGTGCCGGGCTCACCTGTGCCAGGCTCACCTGTCTGCTGGACCCACCTGTGCCAGGCTCACCTGTCTGCTGGGCCCACCTGTGCCAGGCTCACCTGTCTGCTGGGCCCACCTGTGTCAGGCTCACCTGTCTGCTGGACCCACCTGTGTCAGGCTCACCTGTCTGCTGGACCCACCTGTGCCAGGCTCACCTGTCTGCTGGGCCCACCTGTGCCAGGCTCACTTGTGCCAGGCCCACTTGTGCCAGGCTCACCTGTCTGCTGGGCCCACCTGTGCCAGGCTCACCTGTCTGCTGGACCCACCTGTGCCAGGCTCACCTGTCTGCTGGGCCCACCTGTGCCAGGCTCACTTGTGCCAGGCCCACTTGTGCCAGGCTCACCTGTCTGCTGGGCCCACCTGTGCCAGGCTCACCTGTCTGCTGGGCCCACCTGTGCCAGGCTCACCTGTCTGCTGGGCCCACCTGTGCCAGGCTAACCCGTCTGCTGGGCCCACCTGTGCCAGGCTAACCTGTCTGCTGGGCCCACCTGTGCCAGGCTAACCTGTCTGCTGGGCCCACCTGTGCCAGGCTCTACACTTTCATCACAGGCATCAATATTGAAAAATAACCAATCCTTCATCTCCACAGCACGGAAAGGGATAAATGACTTACGAGTCTCCAAAAAAGAACTTCTGTGACCCTAGCCGTTGCGAGAGCAGCGTCAGACACTCACGAGCCTCTTTGTAGATCTGAAAACAAACAGTCATGGTTCACTACAAAAGTTTATTTATTAGTCACAAGTGGGCTTACATTAACACTGCAATGAAGTTACTGTGAAAAAAGGAAGGTACAGGTTTTGGCATTGGAGAAATCTGCAAGTGTAACACCTGTCCTGCCTAGCGCAATTGGTACTAAAATGCCGGACAGATTGGTTCTGTTGAAACTTCATTGTGACGATCTTCCACTTCTCAGTAGATGTTGCTGGGCCGACTTCTCCCAGAATGCTCCAGGGAAGTCCCTCTGCCACCTCTACCGGATGCTGTGATCACGGCTTGGTGTCCATTGAGACATAATCGGGGTGGGAGACATTAGTGAGCCCCGAGGATTCCATCCTGGGCGGATGGTATCTAACGATAGAGAAATGTCGGCTTCCATGTTGTAATCAGCCTGGCGCTAATTTCCAGCACGAGGCTAATTACGCCAAAAAACACGCCCTGGGAGACATGCAATTGGCTGGACACTGGTCACGAAACCCGTTACAGACTCCCCGCTGATATCTCCCAGCCCGCTGTGCTACTCGAGCAGTGCAGCAGGACAGGAGAATTACCCCTGAAGCCTTTAAAGCTTGTTCTATTATTGCTTTTCTTTCTACTCTTGTATAAATCTGTTGCAAAATGAGGTTGATACACTCTGTCCCTTCCTTTATTTTCTGGTAACAAGCCGCCTCATCACTAAGCTGCATTCCTACCTTCTCGTTTCATTCCCCAATTTTCCGTGCAACTGAACCCGCCCCCAGCTCTTGTCTTCACAACTTGGACCCTAATAACACCAGTGGCAACCCTGAACAATGCTCCTGAATTTTACCAGCCATAAGGTGCTGGATCATTCCACCCACCTCATTCTCTGCTTCCTCTTCATTGTCGTTCCATTGGCCACCTCGGATCAGGCGAAGACGCTCCAGGAAGTGGGTGTGCATGCGGTTCGGGAGGAAGAAATTGAGGGGGAATGGGATCGCCTCCCCGTACCAGGGCCTCGTAAATGACACGTAATTCTTGGAGTCAACCCAAAACATGTAGATCTGACCAAAGAAAAGGTACAAAGATTAAACTCAGCGCTGAACACAGGCAGACAGGACCTCTCAAATAACAGAGTGAAGAACAACTGATGATTAGAAATGATGCAGCACCCACCAGTGCAGGGAGTAGCTTCTCTTCAATTAGAGAGGCAAAGGCCAGTGTATCAGCTCCTTGTGTTGCTGATAACCCATAGTCAGCATTGTATTTCTAAACAGAGAAAGGGAGATGGCAATATCAGTAATTAGTGCTTCAGCCGACATATCACAAAACCCTGGGCATCCACATAGTCTAACATACAACAAACTGAATGAGTTATGGGTTTGGAACTAACAGAGATTTATATATAGAATAACAACCAAGAAGGTTGGTCGGTTTATATATAGGATAGACGCTCAGAGTTTATATATGCGCCAGTTCAATACTTTCATCAATATTTAAATGGTCACTTTCGAGGTGTTATAGAGTTAAAAACATTCAGATTTGAGCCAGAAACAGGAAATGTAGAATAGATCCCTCCCACTGACACTGACCTGTTATTTGGAAGTAGTTAGCAACGCAGGAATTTCCTCTGGAAGGGATCACATTCCTGTCCTGTTTGTGTAAACACTGAGTTGTCATAGTTACCAGCGCTGCACCAGAGTTACCAGGCCTCTGGTGAGGGGGGTGAATTACAGGAAGCACAGAACTGCATCACACAAACTCGATTAGACCAGACCAACGGTCCCAGTCTGTCCCGATCTCAGCCAGGACGGGGGTGGAGGTCACGTCCACCGGGCCTTTCAGTGTCCGCTGCTGCTGGTACACACCTGAATCTGTATCAAGCTTCATACTGATGTTTCCCTCGCTGAATATCTTGCTCATCCACCTCATCTAATCCACATTACTACTGACAATGATGCTGGGGAGAACCTTTTGTTTGAAATGCGTTTTAGTGAGGAAATGAGAGAAAACCTCACCTCTCAAAGCTTCCTTTACTAGTTAGAGCTCTGAAACCCCAATGTCTAACCAGCAAGTATTTCACTTCACCATCACGCAGTTTAAAATGCACTCCCCAGGAACGAGGCTGTACATTTTCCATGTGGGTGGTATAAATTCCACACGCTAGTTACAATTCCCACTCACAGGGGTTTAGAGCTCCTCTCTCATGTACTGCCTGAATTTTAGCTGCTCACTCCCAACTCTCCAGAACAACCCTGTACAAACCGACAAGCTCTGCCGCAATCCTTGCACCCCTTTGGAGAAAGTGTCATGTTTACGCGACCCTTACAGCAGCTGGTCTCCAATGGCAGAACAAACTTAGATGCACAGAATTTCCAGCCACTTCACCTCAATATCTGGAAGGCAAATGGTCTAAATCAGAGAGTAAAGCAGAAGACAACTAAAAGCTGGCTGAACTTGTCCACTTCCTTCAGTATTGAAGGGTGGCACAGCGGTTAGCATTGCTGCCTCACAGCGCCAGGGACCCAGGTTTGATGCGGCCTTGGGTCACTGTCTGTGTGGAGTCTGCACGTTCTCCCCGTGTCTGCGCGGGTTTCCTCCGGGTGTTCCGGTTTCTTCCCACAGTCCAAAGATATGTAGGTTAGGTGGATTGACCATGCTAAATTGCCTTTTAGTGTCCCAAGATGTGTAGGTTAGGGGGGTTACGGGGATAGGGCCTGGGTGTGATACTCTTGTCGGAGTCTGTGCAGGCTCGATGGGCCAAATGGTCTCCTCCTGCACTGTAGGGATTCTATGATACGATTGTTCAATTCCTGTACAAGTTTCACTGTAGCTGAATTCACTGCCAGTCCACTTAATACTCCAGTCATTTCTGGATGTGAGAAATGTGCCACTCACCCATACAGGGCTCCACGTTACCATGTGTAGAAACACCCAGATTCTCCAAACCAGCAAAACATCTGACTGGTCTGCTGATCTAGGCACCCAGTGCCCTCTTTATAAGGCCCTGGTTCTGGCCAAGCACAGTTCAAAAGCACAAGTGATACCCGAGCACATCACTCAGGGAAAGCAACCTTCATTCTTGAGATTTTGGAAGTTTCCGTATCGGCACCAGGCTATCAGAAAGAGACGAACAATTTTCTGAGCCTGTAAATCCCACATGACCGTGTGCTGAGAACCGGCTCAATGAGCTGACAACCAAGGTTACTGTATTGATGGAAATCTCCCCACTAACCATGGGAGCTTACCGCACCTGTACACACTCCGTCTTCTACTGGCTGTCATTCATAAGACCATAAGACATAGGAGCGGAAGTAAGGCCATTCGGCCCATCGAGTCCACTCCACCATTCAATCATGGTTGATTTCAACTCCATTTACCCGCTCTCTCCCCATAGCCCTTAATTCCTCGAGAAATCAAGAATTTATCAATTTCTGTCTTGAAGACGCTCAACGTCTCGGCCTCCACAGCCCTCTGTGGCAATGAGTTCCACAGACCTACCACTCTCTGGCTGAAGAAATTTCTCCTCATCTCTGTTCTAAAGTGACTCCCTTTTATTCTAAGGCTGTGCCCCCGCGTCCTAGTCTCCCCTGCTAATGGAAACAACTTCCCTACGTCCATCCTATCTAAGCCGTTCATTATCTTGTAAGTTTCTATTAGATCTCCCCTCAACCTCCTAAACTCCAATGAATACAATCCCACGATCCTCAGACGTTCATCGTATGTCAGGCCTACCATTCCCGGGATCATCCGTGTGAATCTCCGCTGGACCCGCTCCAGTGCCAGTATGTCCTTCCTGAGGTGTGGGGCCCAAAATTGCTCACAGTACTCCAAATGGGGCCTAACCAGTGCTTTATAAAGCCTCAGAAGTACATCCCTGCTTTTGTATTCCAAGCCTCTTGAGATAAATGACAACATTACATTTGCTTTCTTAATTACGGACTCAACCTGCAAGTTTACCTTTAGAGAATCCTGGACTAGGACTCCCAAGTCCCTTTGCACTTTAGCATTATGAATTTTGTCACCGTTTAGAAAATAGTCCATGCCTCTATTCTTTTTTCCAAAGTGCAAGACCTCGCACTTGCCCACGTTGAATTTCATCAGCCACTTCTTGGACCACTCTCCTAAACTGTCTAAATCTTTCTGCAGCCTCCCCACCTCCTCAATACTACCTGCCCCTCCACCCATCTTTGTATCATCGGCAAACTTGGCCAGAATGCCCCCAGTCCCGTCATCTAGATCGTTAATATATAAAGAGAACAGCTGTGGCCCCAACACTGAACCCTGCGGGACACCACTTGTCACCGGTTGCCATTCTGAGAAAGAACCTTTTATTCAGTCATAAGAGCGAGAAAAACCTCAGTCTGAAACGCATGAACCTTATTTTGTTAAAGCTAACAGAACATTACAAAGTGCACAGATCATTGGCTGTTCTATCTGGGGCGCCAGCCAAAAACTACACTAATTAAAGTTTTAAAAGGCTTTAAATATTAAGTGAAAAAACGTTCCATTGGGAGCTAACACTTTGCAAGACAAATCTAATCTGTCTAGCAACATCATAACACAGATTAGCAAACTTCATTCAATGGGACACAATGGTAATAAAAATGGAGGTGTACCTGTTTCCTGAGGTATGCGAGAATCTGGAGAGGCTGCGACACTACATCTTTCTCAGTCTTCAGTGCTGGCAAAACCCCTGCAAGAAAATAGAAGAAATAGGTTCATTTTGGATCTAATTCTGTCCCGCCACAGGATAGCTGTGACTCTGGATTTAAACATGTGCTAGAGACCCCTCACCCGAGGGGAGGGTCGTTCTTTAAGCAAATGCCTGGACAGCGAGAAGATTAACAGGATTAATTGAAAGGAACTCTGACCCCCAGGCCACGCTCACAGTCTGATCTTTGACCTCGTTAGCCTGTGAAACTGTGAAGTAAATTATTAATACCCCAACTGAGATTGAGGATGAGTTGCTAAGACCCTGCCTGTTTCAATGGCTTGCTTGTTACATCAGGCCTTTACCCAAGGAGCCTTTCAGGGCAGATTTTGTCTACCGTTATCATTTCCTTCCTGACATCACCGAGTTCTTGTTAACCAGCTGGTGCTGCTCTCCAGAAGCCAAGTCCAGCCTGCGGTAGTTGGCTCCATCAGGGAAATGCAAATTTAATAGCAGCAACTATTCTCAACCCCATTAAATTCAACACACATGTTGGGCAAAACAGCGAGAGAAGGACAACTGCTGCAGATCTGGAACAGCTCAGACTGTGTGGGTACTTGGAAACTCTGCATAACAGAGGAAGTAGTGTCTGAGTGGGATAGACCTCGCTCCTGATATGAAGCCATAATGATGTCTGGAACATAATTAACTCTCAGGAGAATCCATTCCAACTGGGTCATGGTTCATACCAATGCAAATCTTGAACAAACTCAATTGAAACCAGTAACTAATCGCCAAGGTCCTTTTAAAAAGGAAAAGTACTCAAGGGGATCTCCCGCCTTGTATTTGCTCATTCACTGCCCTGTGGTGTATTTCAGTACTGCCAAACCTATGGTGATTATAGTCTTGTTAATAAAGAGCACAGAAACATTACCAGCTAATGCATAATCACTAGTGTGGACACTGAGGGTTAAACTCATTCACAGCTCATATCACTGAGCAGGGAGGCTTCCAACCTCACAAGTTACTTCAGTCTGAAGCTCCCCAATTACTACTCATCAAACCTGAGACCAGGACAGTAGAACAGACACTTCCCCAGACAGCATTTACAGCAAGTTAACATGGAGCTGCAGCAAGCAATTTAGGCCAACAGTAAGGAGCTAAAAGGAACTCATGCTCTAATTAGATAGGACTTGAGTGAGATCACACCCATATACAACTCTGGTCTCATTAAGAAGGGAAGCCACAAAGGTTCACCAGATTGGTTCCTGGGATAAGAGGGATTGTCCTTTGAGGGGAGAGTAAGTAGAATGGGTCCAGGTCTGAGATTATTAATTGAGCTGTCATCTGCTGCATGTTCTGGAAGAGTTCTATATTTCAACCACCCATTGTGTCTGAAAGTGGTTCCCTACTCCGCTGCAGAAAAGTTTGGCCCTGATTTTAAGGTTAAGTTACTTATCTATCCAGAGAGTAGTGGGAATAAGAAATTTGTTACCACAAAGATTATTTACAGAGAGTGGTATCGATGCTTTCAGGAGAAAATAGATAAGCACATAAGGAGATAGAAGGGTAAATTGATAGGGTTAGATGATGTAGGGTTGGAGGAAATTCATATATATATACATCAGATCAAACAAATGAACATGAGTGGTGTAGGCTATTCGGCCCCTTGAGCCTGCTGTATAATACAATAAGATCATGGCTGATTGGTTTGTGGCCTCAGATCCACTTTCCTTCCTACTCCTTTTACCATTTGATTTGCCTGTCAATCAAGAATCTGTCTAATTCAGCCTTACAAATATTCAATGACCCTGCCTCCACCAGTCACTTAACCTTTCTATATCCCTTTGGGGCATCTGGACAAATACATGAATAGGATGGGAATAGAGGGATACGGTCCCCGGAAGGGTAGAGGGTTTTAGTTCAGTCGGGGGCAGCATGGTCAGTGCAGGCTGGACGGGCCGAAGGGCCTGTTCCTGTGCTGTAATTTCCTTTGTTCTTTGCAGACTCCTTGCATCAGATAGGCAGGAAAGTAGGTTTTCAGCAAATTTAGTGACCATACATTTAGTTCCATCAACCAAGTAAATTAATATAGACTGAAAATAGTTGTGGCCCCAGCAGGGATCCATCACTGTGGCACTCCACTTGCCTACCCGAAAATGACACACTTATGCCTATGCTCGGTTTCCTGTTAGCTAGACAATCCTCTATTCATGCTAATATGTTACCCCCTACACCAAGCACACCTTGTCAAATGCCTTCTGGAAATTAGAAGTACACCACAACCACAGGCTTCCTTTAATCCATGTTACTCGTTACTTTCTCATAGACGGCTAATAGATTAGTCAAACATGATTTCCTTTTCACAAAACCATGTTGATCCTGCCTGAATTCTTAACAATAGATTCCATCATTTTCCCCTATGTATGGAGCATAAAGACCAGCATGGACCAGTCGCAGTGAGTAGCCAGTTTCTGTGCTGTAATTCTGTGCAATATACTCTGGAGTTTAGAAGAATAAGAGGTGTTGAAGACTTGACAGAGTAAATGTCAAGAGGCTGCTTCCTTTGGCTGGAGAATCAAGAACTAGGGGCCATGGGCTCAGGATAAAGAGCCATTTAGCATTTTAAGCTGAGGAGTAGTTTCTAATGAGAGTCAAGGGTGATTGTGATTCTTTACTGCAGAGGGTTCCTCTTTCAGAGAAACCCAGCCTCAATGGTACAGTGCTACCCCTCAGAATATTTTCTAAATGTTAGGAACAGTCGAATCAGAATCCAGGTCCAGAAATCACCAAAAGCTAGTGGACAGGCATGAATAGTAGCACAGTGGTTAGCACTGCTGCTTCACAGCGCGAGGGACCCGGGTTTGATTCCCGGCTCGGGTCACTGTCTGTGTGGAGTTTGCACGTTCTCCCCGTGTCTGCGTGGGTTTCCTCCGGGTGCTCTGCTTCCCTCCCACATTCTGAAAGATATGCTGGTTAAGTGCACTGACCTGAACAGGCGCCAGACTGTGGTGACTAGGGGAATTTCACAGTAACTTCATTGCGGTGTTAATGTAAGCCTTACTTGTGACTAATAAATAAACTTTAAAAACTTTATATTAATTTTAAATGGGATTGGAAAAGCATTGGTCTCCAAAGATGTGCAGGATAGGCTAATTGGCCATTCTAAATTGCCTCTTAGTGTCCTGGGATGCGTAGGTTAGAGGGATCAGCGGGGTAACTATGTGGGTTTGTGGGGATAGGGCCTGGGTGAAATTGTGGTCAGTGCAGCCTCGATGGGCTGAATGGCCTCCTTCTGCACTGCAGTGTGTCTGTGATTCCATGTAACAATCAGGTGAGGGGAGATAGAACGGCTCCCCTCTTTCCCCACTCCTCATTTGACTGAAACAAGTTTGATTTTAAAAGGAAATACTTGCCAATTCAGTGAGTGTTGTGTGCGCGCCGTAACTATGTGCCGTAACTATGTGCCGTAACTATGTGCCGTAACTATGTGCCGTAACGGCACGCGCCATAACGGCACGCGCCATAATTGTAAAAGATACCAATTTATTGTCCTTAACCTGGTCTAAGAAAAATATTAAAAACGCGCCAACATTCACACACACGTACAGGCACACACAAATAAATTACAGAATGGGAAGATAGATTATTTCAGTAAGAATTAAAGTTATGTGATTCTCGTGAGTTAAGGCTTGTCTGAGCTTGCTACTTCTTCTGTGTTCATCATCAGGGCAGCTAAATGAAGATGGATGATTGATCTGTTCTTCTGGACAATGCAGCTGTTGGGTTGCGTGCTTTAAAAAATCTCTGCCTGTGTCAGATGGATAGTAAAAAAACAGCAGACAGGGTTCAAACTTGTAAAATAGGTGGAGAGAACATAGGAACGTAGAAAATAGGAGCAGGAGTTGGCTAGAAAGCTCCTTGAGTGTACTCGACCATCAAACTGGATCATGGCAGATCTTCCAACCTCAATGTCACTTCCCTGAAGTGATCCCACTTTCTTGATACTTTAGTATCTATGGAGAGAGTCTCCCACACAGGAATCTTCTGTGGCGGTTTGTTTCCGGACTGCTTGTTTCTCTCTGGTTCTTGAAGTAACAGATTTGTCGTCTGAAGTCAGTTTCAATCATGTGACCACCTAACCAACACCTTCTATTGTCCACATAAGTGATGCAAAGTTAAAAGCCATTGATTCGCAATGGGAGGAAATGGGTGGTGATTATTCACACCTACTTATGATGAGCTGGTTTCTCCACAGCTGCTTTTGTTCGGTTTTAAATTGGGAGACAGGGTCTGGGAGTCTGTGAATTTTGAGTTTTGCTAAAGAGGAAAATAACCTTCATTTAGATGTAGGATTCAAGGACCCCATGATGTCAGGAAGTGTGTCTTCTTGCAGCAGGCAGTTTAAATCTGAACTGTCTCCTCTGAAAAGCTGTTGAGCGGAACATTTCAATAACGTTTTTTATTGGGTAAGGATGCTATTTGGCTGACGTTGTACATTCCAGTTCCTGCAAATTCTCCCTCTTCCAATGCTTATTCAAATCCCTTTGGAAAGCCACAGTTGGATCTGCTCAGACAGTGCATTCCAAGTCCCTCTCATCCACTCACTGCATTAAAAAGTTCTTCCAAATGCCCTCACTGCTTCTGTTGCCAATCAAACTTCAGTCGGTGTCCTCTGGTTCTGAACATTTCAACCAACAGGGACAATTTCTCCCTATCTACTCTGTCCAGGCCCCGTATGATTTCGAACACCTCTGTCAAATCTCCTCTCACCTGCTCTTCCTGTAATGAGAACACAAACTTCTCCAATCTACCCAAGTAACTGGAATTACTCTTTCTTGGAATCATCCTCTTAATTTTTTTCTGTACTCAAGGTTTATCAAGAATTTGGGATCAAGGTGGGCAAAAGGAGTTTCAGCTATTTCTAATCAAATGGTTATGCAAGCTCAAGGGGCTGAATAATTCTCTCCAATGAAACATGGCACCCAGAGAGAAAGCCTGCACTCATGGTGACTCGAACCATACCAGCTGAGTGTGTAGTCTTACCTGAGGGACTTTTCCAGGGATTGCAGAGCTTGTGCACTCTGACGGGGGCTCCTGAAAATCGTGCATACGCCTGACAGAAAAAAAATCCAGTTAGTAAAAGTTAATCAGCTTTTAGATCTTTCACTAAGGTTTACTTTCTAAAACTATGGTCCTAACTGTTAAACACTCCCAGCACAGGTACAGCACGGAGTTAGATACAGAGTAAAGCTCCCTCTACACTGTCCCCCCCATCAAACACTCCCAGGACAGGTACAGCCCGGGGTTAGATACAGAGTGAAGCTCCCTCTACACTGTCCCCATCAAACACTCCCAGGACAGGTACAGCATGGGGTGAGATACAGAGTAAAGCTCCCTCTACACTGTCCCCATCAAACACTCCCAGGTCAGGTACAGCACGAGGTTAGATACAGAGTAAAGCTCCCTCTGCACTGTCCCCATCAAACACTCCCAGGTCAGGTACAGCACGAGGTTAGATACAGAGTAAAGCTCCCTCTGCACTGTCCCCATCAAACACTCCCAGGACAGGTACAGCACGGGGTTAGATACAGAGTAAAGCTCCCTCTAAACTGTCCCCATCAAACACTCCCAGGACAGGTACAGCACGGGGTTAGATACAGAGTAAAGCTCCCTCAACACTGTCCCCCATCAAACACTCCCAGGACAGGTACAGCACGGGGTTAGATACAGAGTAAAGCTCCCTCTACACTGTCCCCATCAAACACTCCCAGGACAGGTACAGCACGGGGTTAGATACAGAGTAAAGCTCCCTCTAAACTGTCCCCATCAAACATTCCCAGGTCAGGTACAGCACGAGGTTAGATACAGAGTAAAGCTCCCTCTACACTGTCCCCATCAAACACTCCCAGGACAGGTACAGCACGAGGTTAGATACAGAGTAAAGCTCCCTCTACACTGTCCCCCATCAAACACTCCCAGGACAGGTACAGCACGAGGTTAGATACAGAGTAAAGCTCCCTCTACACTGTCCCCCATCAAACACTCCCAGGACAGGTACAGCACGGGGTTAGATACAGAGTAAAGCTCCCTCTACACTGTCCCCCATCAAACTCTCCCAGGACAGGTACAGCACGGGGTTATAAAAGTTGTACACTACATACCTAAAGGCTTCTACATGACAGTGCCCAGACTGGTGTTGAGATGGGAGAGAGAGTCTCTCTCCTCCAGGAATGTAACTGTCCGTTTCTTTCCCCAAGGAAAGGATCCTCTCCCTCCCCAGATCCCAGTGGCAGTAAAAAGTGCTCCAAGTTCTCAGTTATTTCAAATTCTTTAAAATATAGAATAGCAGCGTGCAGTCCACCCTACAGACACATAGCCCAGTGCTGCCCCTCTCCCAGTCATCATGCTTTTCTGGAAGGCACCAAGTCTTTTGGAGGTTTGGTTTAAAGGAACCAGCATTGACCAGCTGTTCCAGCAGAGAGGGCAGCACAGCTTGAGCCCATGTACACAATACTCTCCTGCTGGTGTCTCTGCATCAAGGTCAGCAGTTCCAACAACTGGAGGCGATGGCCTCCTGGTATCATCGCTAGATTATTAATCCAGAAACCCAGCTAACATTCTGGGGACCCGGATTCGAATCCCACCACGGCAGATGGTGGAATTTGAAATCAATTTGTAAAAATCTGGAATTAAGAATCTACTGATGACCATGAAACCGTTGTTGATTGTTGGAAAAGCACATCTGGTTCATGAATGTCCTTCAGGGAAGGAAATCTGCCGTTCTTACCTAGTCTGGTCCACATGTGACTCCAGAACCACAGCAATGTGGCTGCCTCTCAATTGCCCCTCCAAGGACAACCAGGGATAGAAATGCTGGCCCAGCCAGCGATGCCCATGTCCCATGAATGAAAATAAAAGGCCTGAACCAGAGTGGGTCCAGGAGTGTGGAGGGAGAAGGGAAATACACCAGTAACCAGCATTGGAACACTGAATTCTCATGTGCAATACCAAATGGGTCTGTAGGCTCAATACAATAGTAACAACACTCCTCAGTACCACAAAATCCTAAAGAGCCAGTGGTCAGTTACGTTTGACGAACGCTATATGTGCCTGATGGGGCAGTGAGCAGAAACAGTACTGAACTTCCAGCACTCCTCTCCCAAGCTGAGTACTGGTCCATTCCTCCACACTGAGGGCCAAGCCACTAAATCTACATCATTACGAGGGATTGTCTGAGTTCTGGCTGAAGGACTGCAGTTTTACTGTAATTCCTTCAGTGTATAAACAGTAAGGAGCCAAACCAGAATTCCATCCAAACACTGAGGACAGATGATGTAATGGAACCAGAGCGAGACAGTCGACTGCAGCCCAAACCCCACAAGCATGACGTTTGGAAAATATAACAGAGAACCACAAACTATTCGTCCTGTTTATTCACACTCGGCCAGAACAGCCCAACCACAGACAGAAAACTGATTCAACTGCTCTTTCATAAACTGATCAGGGTGATGCAGATCAACGCGATGAATTCTCACTTATTAAGGATGGCAAGCAAACAGAAAATAAAATGATGACAGTCTGAAACCAAGGAGTCACTCAACAATGCACCATTCAAAACTTGGCACCAATCTTCACACAGCCAGCACTCATCACAAAACTGCTCGATTAGATTCCAGTCTGTAACTCACTCCAGGATATCTGTTATTCTATATATAAACCACCCTGAACCCCTCGATTAGATTCCAGTCTGTATCTCACTCCCGGGTATCTGTTATTCTATATATAAACCACCCCAAACCCCTCGATTAGATTCCAGTCTGTAACTCACTCCCGGGTATCTGTTATTCTATATATAAATCCCCCCGAACCCCTCGATTAAATTCCAGTCTGTAACTCACTCCCAGATATCTGTTATTCTATATATAAACCACCCTGAACCCCTCGATTAGATTCCAGTCTGTAACTCACTCCCGGATATCTGTTATTCTATATATAAACCCCCTGAACCCCTCGATTAGATTCCAGCCTGTAACTCACTCCCAGTATCTGTTATTCGATATATAAACCTCCCGGAACCCTTCGATTAGATTCCAGTCTGTAACTCACTCCTGGGTATCTGTTATTCTATATATAAAGCACCCCGAACACCTCGATTAGTTTCCACTCTGTAACTCACTCCTGGGTATCTGTTATTCTATATATAAACCACCCCAAACTCCTCGAATAGATTCCAGTCTGTAACTCACTCCTGGGTATCTGTTATTCTATATATAAACCACCCCGAACCCTTCGATTAGATTCCAGTCTGTAACTCACTCCCGGGTATCTGTTATTCTATAGATAAACCACCCCGAACACCTCGATCAGATTCCAGTCTGTAACTCGCTGCCAGGTATCTGTTATTCTATATATAAACCAGCCAGAACCCCTCGATTAGATTCCAGGCTGTAACTCACTCCCGGGTATCTGTTATTCTATATATAAACCACCCTGAACCCCTCGATTAGATTCCAGTCAGTATCTCACTCCCGGGTATCTGTTATTCTATATATAAACCACCCCAAACCCCTCAATTAGATTCCAGTCTGTAACTCACTCCCGGGTATCTGTTATTGTACATATAAAGCCCCCCGAACCCGTCGATTAAATTCCAGTCTGTAACTCACTCCCAGATATCTGTTATTCTATATATAAACCACCCTGAACCCCTCGATTAGATTCCAGTCTGTAACTCACTCCCGGATATCTGTTATACTATATATAAACCCCCTGAACCCCTCGATTAGATTCCAGCCTGTAACTCACTCCCAGTATCTGTTATTCTATATATAAACCTCCTGGAACCCTTCGATTAGATTCCAGTCTGTAACTCACTCCTGGGTATCTGTTATTCTAAATATAAAGCACCCCGAACACCTCGATTAGTTTCCAGTCTGTAACTCACTCCTGGGTATCTGTTATTCTATATATAAACCACCCCAAACCCCTCGAATAGATTCCAGTCTGTAACTCACTCCTGGGTATCTGTTATTCTATATATAAACCACCCCGAACTCTTCGATTAGATTCCAGTCTGTAACTCACTCCCGGGTATCTGTTATTCTATATATAAACCACCCCGAACACCTCGATCAGATTCCAGTCTGTAACTCGCTCCCAGGTATCTGTTATTCTATATATAAACCAGCCAGAACCCCTCGATTAGATTCCAGGCTGTAACTCACTCCCGGGTATCTGTTATTCTATATATAAACCACCCCAAACACCTCGATCAGATTCCAGTCTGTAACTCACTCCCGGGTATCTGTTATTCTATATATAAACCATCCCGAACCCCTCGATTAGATTCCAGTCCGTAACTCACTCCCGGGTATCTGTTATTCTATATATAAACCACCCCGAATCCCTCGATTAGATTCCAGTCTGTAACTCACTCCCGGGTATCTGTTATTCTATATATAAAGCACCACGAACCCCTCGATTAGATTCCAGTCTGTAACTCACTCCCAGGTATCTGTTATTCTATATATAAACCACCCCGAACCCCTCGATTAGATTCCAGTCTGTATCACACTCCCGGGTATCTGTTATTCTATATATAAACCACCCCGAACCCCTCGATTAGATTCCAGTCTGTAACTCACTCCCGGGTATCTGGTATTCTATATATAAACCACCCCGAACCCCTCAATTAGATTCCAGTCTGTAACTCACTCCCGGGTATCTGTTATTCTATATATAAACCACCCCGAACCCCTCGATTAGATTCCAGTCTGTAACTCACTCCCGGGTATCTGTTATTCTATATATAAACCACCCCGAACCCCTCAATTAGATTCCAGTCTGTAACTCACTCCCGGGCATCTGTTATTCTATATATAAACCACCCCGAACCCCTCGATTAGATTCCAGTCTGTAACTCACTCCCGGGTATCTGTTATTCTATATATAAACCACCCTGAACCCCTCGATTAGATTCCAGTCTGTAACTCACTCCCGGGTATCTGTTATTCTATATATAAACCACCCCGAACCCCTCGATTAGATTCCAGTCTGTAACTCACTCCCGGGTATCTGTTATTCTATATATAAACCACCCCGAACCCCTCGATTAGATTCCAGTCTGTAACTCACTCCCGGGTATCTGTTATTCTATATATAAACCACTCCGAACCCCTCGATTAGATTCCAGTCTGTAACTCACTCCCGGGTATCTGTTATTCTATATATAAACCACCCCGAACCCCTCGATTAGATTCCAGTCTGTAACTCACTCCCGGGTATCTATTATTCTATATATAAACCACTCCGAACGCCTCGATTAGATTCCAGTCTGTAACTCACTCCTGGGTATCTGTTATTCTATATATAAACCACCCCGAACCCTTCGATTAGATTCCAGTCTGAAACTCACTCCCGGGTATCTGTTATTCTGTATATAAACCACCCCGAACACCTCGATCAGATTCCAGTCTGTAACTCGCTCCCAGGTATCTGTTATTCTATATATAAACCAGCCAGAACCCCTCGATTAGATTCCAGGCTGTAACTCACTCCCGGGTATCTGTTATTCTATATATAAACCACCCCAAACACCTCGATCAGATTCCAGTCTGTAACTCACTCCCGGGTATCTGTTATTCTATATATAAACCACCCCGAACTCTTCGATTAGATTCCAGTCTGTAACTCACTCCCGGGTATCTGTTATTCTATATATAAACCACCCCGAACACCTCGATCAGATTCCAGTCTGTAACTCGCTCCCAGGTATCTGTTATTCTATATATAAACCAGCCAGAACCCCTCGATTAGATTCCAGGCTGTAACTCACTCCCGGGTATCTGTTATTCTATATATAAACCACCCCAAACACCTCGATCAGATTCCAGTCTGTAACTCATTCCCGGGTATCTGTTATTCTATATATAAACCATCCCGAACCCCTCGATTAGATTCCAGTCCGTAACTCACTCCCGGGTATCTGTTATTCTATATATAAACCACCCCGAATCCCTCGATTAGATTCCAGTCTGTAACTCACTCCCGGGTATCTGTTATTCTATATACAAACCACCACGAACCCCTCGATTAGATTCCAGTCTGTAACTCACTCCCAGGTATCTGTTATTCTATATATAAACCACCCCGAACCCCTCGATTAGATTCCAGTCTGTATCACACTCCCGGGTATCTGTTATTCTATATATAAACCACCCCGAACCCCTCGATTAGATTCCAGTCTGTAACTCACTCCCGGGTATCTGTTATTCTATATATAAACCACCCCGAACCCCTCGATTAGATTCCAGTCTGTAACTCACTCCCGGGTATCTGTTATTCTATATATAAACCACCCCGAACCCCTCGATTAGATTCCAGTCTGTAACTCACTCCCGGGCATCTGTTATTCTATATATAAACCACCCCGAACCCCTCGATTAGATTCCAGTCTGTAACTCACTCCCGGGTATCTGTTATTCTATATATAAACCACCCTGAACCCCTCGATTAGATTCCAGTCTGTAACTCACTCCCGGGTATCTGTTATTCTATATATAAACCACCCCGAACCCCTCGATTAGATTCCAGTCTGTAACTCACTCCCGGGTATCTGTTATTCTATATATAAACCACCCCGAACCCCTCGATTAGATTCCAGTCTGTAACTCACTCCCGGGTATCTGTTATTCTATATATAAACCACTCCGAACCCCTCGATTAGATTCCAGTCTGTAACTCACTCCCGGGTATCTGTTATTCTATATATAAACCACTCCGAACCCCTCGATTAGATTCCAGTCTGTAACTCACTCCCGGGCATCTGTTATTCTATATATAAACCACCCCGAACCCCTCGATTAGATTCCAGTCTGTAACTCACTCCCGGGTATCTGTTATTCTATATATAAACCACCCCGAACCCCTCGATTAGATTCCAGTCTGTAACTCACTCCCGGGTATCTGTTATTCTATATATAAACCACCCCGAACCCCTCGATTAGATTCCAGTCTGTAACTCACTCCCGGGTATCTGTTATTCTATATATAAACCACCCCAAACCCCTCGATTAGATTCCAGTCTGTAACTCACTCCCGGGTATCTGTTATTCTATATATAAACCACTCTGAACCCCTCGATTAGATTCCAGTCTGTAACTCACTCCCGGGTATCTGTTATTCTATGTATAAACCACCCCGAACCCCTCGATTAGATTCCAGTCTGTAACTCACTCCCGGGTATCTGTTATTCTATATATAAACCACTCCGAACCCCTCGATTAGATTCCAGTCTGTAACTCACTCCCGGGTATCTGTTATTCTATATATAAACCACTCCGAACCCCTCGATTAGATTCCAGTCTGTAACTCACTCCCGGGTATCTGTTATTCTATATATAAACCACTCCGAACCCCTCGATTAGATTCCAGTCTGTAACTCACTCCCGGGTATCTGTTATTCTATATATAAACCACCCCGAACCCCTCGATTAGATTCCAGTCTGTAACTCACTCCCGGGTATCTGTTATTCTATATATAAACCACCCCGAACCCCTCGATTAGATTCCAGTCTGTAACTCACTCCCGGGTATCTGTTATTCTATATATAAACCACTCCGAACCCCTCGATTAGATTCCAGTCTGTAACTCACTCCCGGGTATCTGTTATTCTATATATAAACCACTCCGAACCCCTCGATTAGATTCCAGTCTGTAACTCACTCCCGGGTATCTGTTATTCTATATATAAACCACCCCGAACCCCTCGATTAGATTCCAGTCTGTAACTCACTCCCGGGTATCTGTTATTCTATATATAAACCACCCCGAACCCCTCGATTAGATTCCAGTCTGTAACTCACTCCCGGGTATCTGTTATTCTATATATAAACCACCCCGAACCCCTCGATTAGATTCCAGTCTGTAACTCACTCCCGGGTATCTGTTATTCTATATATAAACCACCCCGAACCCCTCGATTAGATTCCAGTCTGTAACTCACTCCCGGGTATCTGTTATTCTATATATAAACCACCCCGAACCCCTCGATTAGATTCCAGTCTGTAACTCACTCCCGGGGATCTGTTATTCTATATATAAACCACCCCGAACCCCTCGATTAGATTCCAGTCTGTAACTCACTCCCGGGTACCTGTTATTCTATATATATAAACCACCCTGAACCCCTCGATTAGATTCCAGTCTGTAACTCACTCCCGGGTATCTGTTATTCTATATATAAACCACCCCGAACCCCTCGATTAGATTCCAGTCTGTAACTCACTCCCGTGTATCTGTTATTCTATATATAAACCACCCTGAACCCCTCGATTAGATTCCAGTCTGTAACTCACTCCCGGGTATCTGTTATTCTATATATAAACCACCCCGAACCCCTCGATTAGATTCCAGTCTGTAACTCACTCCCGGGTATCTGTTATTCTATATATAAACCACCCTGAACCCCTCGATTAGATTCCAGTCTGTAACTCACTCCCGGGTATCTGTTATTCTATATATAAACCACCCCGAACCCCTCGATTAGATTCCAGTCTGTAACTCACTCCCGTGTATCTGTTATTCTATATATAAACCACCCTGAACCCCTCGATTAGATTCCAGTCTGTAACTCACTCCCGGGTATCTGTTATTCTATATATAAACCACCCCGAACCCCTCGATTAGATTCCAGTCTGTAACTCACTCCCGGGTATCTGTTATTCTATATATAAACCACCCTGAACCCCTCGATTAGATTCCAGTCTGTAACTCACTCCCGGGTATCTGTTATTCTATATATAAACCACCCCGAACCCCTCGATTAGATTCCAGTCTGTAACTCACTCCCGTGTATCTGTTATTCTATATATAAACCACCCTGAACCCCTCGATTAGATTCCAGTCTGTAACTCACTCCCGGGTATCTGTTATTCTATATATAAACCACCCCGAACCCCTCGATTAGATTCCAGTCTGTAACTCACTCCCGGGTATCTGTTATTCTATAAATAAACCACCCCAAACCCCTCGATTAGATTCCAGTCTGTAACTCACTCCCGGGGATCTGTTATTCTATATATAAACCACCCCGAACCCCTCGATTAGATTCCAGTCTGTAACTCACTCCCGGGGATCTGTTATTCTATATATAAACCACCCTGAACCCCTCGATTAGATTCCAGTCTGTAACTCACTCCCGGGTATCTGTTATTCTATATATAAACCACCCCGAACCCCTCGATTAGATTCCAGTCTGTAACTCACTCCCGTGTATCTGTTATTCTATATATAAACCACCCTGAACCCCTCGATTAGATTCCAGTCTGTAACTCACTCCCGGGTATCTGTTATTCTATATATAAACCACCCCGAACCCCTCGATTAGATTCCAGTCTGTAACTCACTCCCGGGTATCTGTTATTCTATATATAAACCACCCCGAACCCCTCGATTAGATTCCAGTCTGTAACTCACTCCCGGGGATCTGTTATTCTATATATAAACCACCCCGAATCCGCGGCTCTTTCTGAGCCTGCAGCCTCTCCGGGAATGAGAGATTTTCCGGCCCCGGTCGCCACACCCAGGGGCTCCAGTCCAGGTGCCCAGTCCCCGGCCTCTCACCTACCAGCACCGTCAGGCTCTCCGTGTCCACGGACGGCAGGCCCCAGTCCCCCTTCCAGCAAAACAGCTCCAAGGGCGCCGCCATCGCCACTTCAGCACCCGGAACTGAACAGCCCCAACACGGAAGCAGACAGGGCGTCACCTAGCAACCCAGACATCCCATCCAGATCGCCTTGGCTGCCTGACAGCGCTGAGTGTGGGGTTTCCACCCCTTCCCCAGGAGCTGAGTGGAGCCACAGGAATCAGTGAGATGTCATCCTCATCACCACAGACCCCCACTCCTCATTGTACAGGAATTATACTGGAGTTATATACTATATTATACTGGAATTATACACTATATTGTACTGGAATTATACACTATATTATACTGGAGTTATACACTATATTATACTGGGATTATACACTATATTGTACTGGAATTATACACTATATTATACTGGGATTATATACTATATTATACTGGGATTATACACTATATTATACTGGAGTTATACACTATATTATACTGGGATTATACACTATATTATACTGGGATTATACACTATATTATACTGGGATTATACACTATATTATACTGGGATTATACACTATATTATACTGGGATTATACACTATATTATACTGGGATTATACACTATATTATACTGGGATTATACACTATATTATACTGGAATTATACACTATATTGTACTGTAATTATATACTATATTATACTGGGATTATACACTATATTATACTGGAGTTATACACTATATTATACTGGAATTATACACTATATTATACTGGAATTATACACTATATTATACTGGAGTTATACACTATATTATACTGTAATTATACACTATATTATACTGGAATTATACACTATATTGTACTGTAATTATATACTATATTATACTGGGATTATACACTATATTATACTGGAGTTATACACTATATTATACTGGAATTATACACTATATTATACTGGAATTATACACTATATTATACTGGAATTATACACTATATTGTACTGTAATTATATACTATATTATACTGGGATTATACACTATATTATACTGGAGTTATACACTATATTATACTGGAATTATACACTATATTATACTGGAATTATACACTATATTATACTGGAATTATACACTATATTGTACTGTAATTATACACTATATTATACTGGAATTATACACTATATTATACTGGAATTATACACTATATTATACTGGAATTATACACTATATTGTACTGTAATTATACACTATATTATACTGGAATTATACACTATATTATACTGGAATTATACACTATATTATACTGGAGTTATACACTATATTGTACTGTAATTATACACTATATTATACTGGAGTTATACACTATATTATACTGGGATTATACACTATATTATACTGGAGTTATACACTATATTGTACTGTAATTATACACTATATTATACTGGAGTTATACACTATATTATACTGTAATTATACACTATATTATACTGGAATTATACACTATATTATACTGGGATTATACACTATATTATACTGGAGTTATACACTATATTATACAGGAATTATACACTATATTATACTGGGATTATACACTATATTATACTGGAGTTATACACTATATTATACTGTAATTATACACTATATTATACTGGAATTATACCTATATTATACTGGAATTATACACTATATTATACTGTAATTATACACTATATTATACTGGAAGTTATACACTATATTATACTGGAATTATACACTATATTATACTGGAATTATACACTATATTATACTGGAATTATACACTATATTATACTGGAATTATACACTATATTATACTGGAATTATACACTATATTATACTGGAATTATACACTATATTGTACTGGGATTATACACTATATTGTACTGGAATTATACACTATATTATACTGGAATTATACACTATATTATACTGGAATTATACACTATATTATACTGGAATTATACACTATATTGTACTGGGATTATACACTATATTGTACTGGAATTATACACTATATTATACTGGAATTATACACTATATTATACTGGAGTTATACACTATATTGTACTGGGATTATACACTATATTGTACTGGGATTATACACTATATTGTACTGTAATTATACACTATATTGTACTGGGATTATACACTATATTATACTGGAATTATACACTATATTATACTGGAGTTATACACTATATTGTACTGGGATTATACACTATATTGTACTGGGATTATACACTATATTGTACTGGGATTATACACTATATTGTACTGGAGTTATACACTATATTGTACTGGAATTATACACTATATTATACTGGAATTATACACTATATTATACTGGAGTTATACACTATATTGTACTGGAATTATACACTATATTATACTGGGATTATACACTATATTGTACTGGGATTATACACTATATTGTACTGGAGTTATACACTATATTGTACTGGAATTATACACTATATTATACTGGAATTATACACTATATTATACTGGAGTTATACACTATATTGTACTGGAATTATACACTATATTATACTGGGATTATACACTATATTATACTGGGATTATACACTATATTATACTGGAATTATACACTATATTATACTGTAATTATACACTATATTGTACTGTAATTATACACTATATTATACTGGAATTATACACTATATTGTACTGTAATTATACACTATATTATACTGGAATTATACACTATATTGTACTGTAATTATACACTATATTATACTGGAATTATACACTATATTATACTGTAATTATACACTATATTGTACTGGAACTATACACTATATTGTACTGGGATTATACACTATATTGTACTGGAATTATACACTATATTATACTGTAATTATACACTATATTGTACTGGGATTATACACTATATTGTACTGGGATTATACACTATATTGTACTGGAATTATACACTATATTATACTGGAATTATACACTATATTGTACTGGGATTATACACTATATTGTACTGGAATTATACACTATATTATACTGTAATTATACACTATATTGTACTGGGATTATACACTATATTGTACTGGAATTATACACTATATTATACTGGAATTATACACTATATTGTACTGGGATTATACACTATAATGTACTGGAATTATACACTATATTATACTGGAATTATACACTATATTATACTGGAATTATACACTATATTATACTGTAATTATACACTATATTATACTGGAATTATACACTATATTGTACTGGAATTATACACTATATTATACTGGAATTATACACTATATTATACTGGAATTATACACTATATTGTACTGGAATTATACACTATATTATACTGGGATTATACACTATATTGTACTGGAATTATACACTATATTATACTGGAATTATACACTATATTATACTGGAATTATACACTATATTGTACTGGAATTATACACTATATTATACTGTAATTATACACTATATTATACTGGAATTATACACTATATTATACTGGAATTATACACTATATTATACTGGAATTATACACTATATTGTACTGGAATTATACACTATATTATACTGTAATTATACACTATATTATACTGGAAATATACACTATATTATACTGGAATTATACACTATATTATACTGGAATTATACACTATATTGTACTGGAATTATACACTATAATGTACTGGAATTATACACTATATTATACTGGGATTATACACTATATTATACTGGAATTATACACTATATTATACTGGAATTATACTCTATATTATACTGGGATTATACACTATATTATACTGGGATTATACACTATATTATACTGGAATTATACACTATATTATACTGGAATTATACACTATATTGTACTGGAATTATACACTATAATGTACTGGAATTATACACTATATTATACTGTAATTATACACTATATTATACTGGAATTATACACTATATTATACTGGAATTATACACTATATTGTACTGGAATTATACACTATATTATACTGGAATTATACACTATATTATACTGGGATTATACACTATATTATACTGGAATTATACACTATATTGTACTGGAATTATACACTATATTATACTGGGATTATACACTATATTATACTGGAAATATACACTATATTATACTGGAATTATACACTATATTATACTGGGATTATACACTATATTATACTGGGATTATACACTATATTATACTGGAATTATACACTATATTATACTGGGATTATACACTATATTATACTGGGATTATACACTATATTATACTGGAATTATACACTATATTATACTGTAATTATACACTATATTATACTGGAATTATACACTATATTATACTGTAATTATACACTATATTATACTGTAATTATACACTATATTATACTGTAATTATACACTATATTGTCCTGGAATTATACACTATATTATACTGGGATTATACACTATATTATACTGGGATTATACACTATATTATACTGGAATTATACACTATATTATACTGGAATTATACTCTATATTATACTGGGATTATACACTATATTATACTGGGATTATACACTATATTATACTGGAATTATACACTATATTATACTGTAATTATACACTATATTATACTGGGATTATACACTATATTATACTGTAATTATACACTATATTATACTGGGATTATACACTATATTATACTGGAATTATACACTATATTATACTGTAATTATACACTATATTATACTGGGATTATACACTATATTATACTGGAATTATACACTATATTATACTGGGATTATACACTATATTATACTGGAATTATACACTATATTATACTGGAATTATACACTATATTATACTGTAATTATACACTATATTATACTGGGATTATACACTATATTATACTGGAATTATACACTATATTATACTGGGATTATACACTATATTATACTGGGATTATACACTATATTATACTGGAATTATACACTATATTATACTGGAATTATACACTATATTATACTGGAATTATACACTATATTATACTGGAATTATACACTATATTATACTGGGATTATACACTATATTATACTGGAATTATACACTATATTATACTGGAATTATACACTATATTATACTGTAATTATACACTATATTATACTGGGATTATACACTATATTATACTGGAATTATACACTATATTATACTGGAATTATACACTATATTGTACTGGGATTATACACTATATTATACTGGAATTATACACTATATTATACTGTAATTATACACTATATTATACTGGGATTATACACTATATTATACTGGAATTATACACTATATTATACTGTAATTATACACTATATTATACTGGAATTATACACTATATTATACTGTAATTATACACTATATTATACTGGGATTATACACTATATTATACTGGAATTATACACTATATTATACTGTAATTATACACTATATTATACTGGAATTATACACTATATTATACTGTAATTATACACTATATTATACTGGGATTATACACTATATTATACTGGAATTATACACTATATTATACTGGGATTATACACTATATTATACTGGAATTATACACTATATTATACTGGAATTATACACTATATTATACTGGAATTATACACTATATTATACTGGAATTATACACTATATTGTACTGGGATTATACACTATATTATACTGGAATTATACACTATATTATACTGGAATTATACACGATATTATACTGGAATTATACACTATATTATACTGGGATTATACACTATATTATACTGGGATTATACACTATATTATACTGGGATTATACACTATATTATACTGGGATTATACACTATATTATACTGGAATTATACACTATATTATACTGGGATTCTACACTATATTATACTGGGATTATACACTATATTATACTGGAATTATACACTATATTATACTGGAATTATACACTATATTATACTGGAATTATACACTATATTATACTGGGATTATACACTATATTATACTGGGATTATACACTATATTATACTGGGATTATACACTATATTATACTGGAATTATACACTATATTATACTGGGATTATACACTATATTATACTGGGATTATACACTATATTATACTGGAATTATACACTATATTATACTGGGATTATACACTATATTATACTGGAATTATACACTATATTATACTGGAATTATACACTATATTATACTGGGATTATACACTATATTATACTGGGATTATACACTATATTGTACTGGAATTATACACTATATTATACTGGGATTATACACTATATTATACTGGAATTATACACTATATTGTCATGGAATTATACACTATATTATACTGGGATTATACACTATATTATACTGGAATTATACACTATATTATACTGGAATTATACACTATATTGTACTGGGATTATACACTATATTATACTGGGATTATACACTATATTATACTGGAATTATACACTATATTGTACTGGAATTATACACTATATTATACTGGAAGTATACACTATATTATACTGGGATTATACACTATATTATACTGGAATTATACACTATATTATACTGGGATTATACACTATATTATACAGGAATTATACACTATTATACTGGAATTATACACTATATTGTACTGGAATTATACACTATATTATACTGGAATTATACACTATATTGTACTGGGATTATACACTATATTATACTGGAATTATACACTATATTATACTGGAATTATACACTATATTGTACTGGAATTATACACTATATTATACTGGGATTATACACTATATTATACTGGAATTATACACTATATTGTACTGGAATTATACACTATATTATACTGGAATTATACACTATATTATACTGGGATTATACACTATATTATACTGGAATTATACACTATATTATACTGGAATTATACACTATATTGTACTGGAATTATACACTATATTATACTGGGATTATACACTATATTATACTGGAATTATACACTATATTATACTGGAATTATACACTATATTATACTGTAATTATACACTATATTATACTGGAATTATACACTATATTATACTGTAATTATACACTATATTATACTGGAATTATACACTATATTATACTGGAATTATACACTGTAATGTACTGGAATTATACACTATAATGTACTGGAATTATACACTATATTATACTGGAATTATACACTATATTATACTGGAATTATACACTATATTATACTGGAATTATACACTATATTATACTGGAATTATACACTATATTGTACTGGAATTATACACTATATTATACTGGAATTATACACTATATTGTACTGGAATTATACACTATAATGTACTGGAATTATACACTATATTATACTGGAATTATACACTATATTATACTGGAATTATACACTATAATGTACTGGAATTATACACTATATTGTACTGTAATTATACACTATATTGTACTGGAATTATACACTATATTATACTGGAATTATACACTATAATGTACTGGAATTATACACTATATTATACTGGAATTATACACTATAATGTACTGGAATTTTGCACTATATTATACTGGAATTATACGCTATATTGTACTGGAATTATACACTATAATGTACTGGAATTATACACTATATTATACTGGAATTATACACTATATTATACTGGAATTATACACTATAATGTACTGGAATTATACACTATATTGTACTGGAATTATACACTATATTGTACTGGAATTATGCACTATATTATACTGGAATTATACACTATAATGTACTGGAATTATGCACTATATTATACTGGAATTATACACTATATTATACTGGAATTATACACTATATTATACTGGAATTATACACTATAATGTACTGGAATTATACACTATATTATACTGGAATTATACACTATATTATACTGGAATTATACACTATATTGTACTGGGATTATATACTATATTATACTGGAATTATACACAATATTATACTGGAATTATACACTATATTATACTGGAATTATACACTATATTATACTGGAATTATACACTATAATGTACTGTAATTATACACTATAATATACTGTAATTATACACTATATTATACTGGAATTATACACTATAATGTACTGTAATTATACACTATATTATACTGGAATTATACACTATATTATACTGGAATTGTACACTATATTGTACTGGGATTATACACTATATTATACTGGAATTATACACTATATTATACTGGAATTATACACTATATTATACTGGAATTATACTCTATATTGTACTGGAATTATACACTATAATGTACTGGAATTATACACTATATTATACTGGAATTATACACTATATTATACTGGAATTATACACTATATTGTACTGGAATTATACACTATAATGTACTGGAATTATACACTATATTATACTGGAATTATACACTATATTGTACTGGAATTATACACTATAATGTACTGGAATTATACACTATATTATACTGGGATTATACACTATATTATACTGGAATTATACACTATATTATACTGGGATTATACACTATATTATACTGGAATTATACACTATATTATACTGGAATTATACACTATATTATACTGGGATTATACACTATATTATACTGGGATTATACACTATATTATACTGTAATTATACACTATATTATACTGGGATTATACACTATATTATACTGGAATTATACACTATATTATACTGTAATTATACACTATATTGTACTGGAATTATACACTATATTATACTGGAATTATACACTATATTATACTGGAATTATACACTATATTGTACTGGAATTATACACTATATTATACTGGGATTATACACTATATTATACTGGAATTATACACTATATTGTACTGGGATTATACACTATATTATACTGGGATTATACACTATATTATACTGGAATTATACACTATATTATACTGGAATTATACACTATATTATACTGGGATTATACACTATATTATACTGGGATTATACACTATATTATACTGGAATTATACACTATATTATACTGGGATTATACACTATATTATACTGGAATTATACACTATATTATACTGTAATTATACACTATATTATACTGGGATTATACACTATATTATACTGGAATTATACACTATATTATACTGTAATTATACACTATATTGTACTGGAATTATACACTATATTGTACTGGGATTATACACTATATTATACTGGAATTATACACTATATTATACTGTAATTATACACTATATTATACTGGGATTATACACTATATTATACTGGAATTATACACTATATTATACTGTAATTATACACTATATTATACTGGGATTATACACTATATTATACTGGAATTATACACTATATTATACTGTAATTATACACTATATTATACTGGGATTATACACTATATTATACTGGAATTATACACTATATTATACTGTAATTATACACTATATTATACTGGGATTATACACTATATTATACTGGAATTATACACTATATTATACTGTAATTATACACTATATTATACTGGGATTATACACTATATTATACTGGAATTATACACTATATTATACTGGGATTATACACTATATTATACTGGAATTATACACTATATTATACTGGAATTATACACTATATTATACTGTAATTATACACTATATTATACTGGGATTATACACTATATTATACTGGAATTATACACTATATTATACTGGGATTATACACTATATTATACTGGGATTATACACTATATTATACTGGAATTATACACTATATTATACTGGAATTATACACTATATTATACTGGAATTATACACTATATTATACTGGAATTATACACTATATTATACTGGATTATACACTATATTATACTGGAATTATACACTATATTATACTGGAATTATACACTATATTATACTGTAATTATACACTATATTATACTGGGATTATACACTATATTATACTGGAATTATACACTATATTATACTGGAATTATACACTATATTATACTGGAATTATACACTATATTATACTGTAATTATACACTATATTATACTGGGATTATACACTATATTATACTGGAATTATACACTATATTATACTGTAATTATACACTATATTATACTGGAATTATACACTATATTATACTGTAATTATACACTATATTATACTGGGATTATACACTATATTATACTGGAATTATACACTATATTATACTGTAATTATACACTATATTATACTGGAATTATACACTATATTATACTGTAATTATACACTATATTATACTGGGATTATACACTATATTATACTGGAATTATACACTATATTATACTGGGATTATACACTATATTATACTGGAATTATACACTATATTATACTGGAATTATACACTATATTATACTGGAATTATACACTATATTGTACTGGGATTATACACTATATTATACTGGAATTATACACTATATTATACTGGAATTATACACGATATTATACTGGAATTATACACTATATTATACTGGGATTATACACTATATTATACTGGGATTATACACTATATTATACTGGGATTATACACTATATTATACTGGGATTATACACTATATTATACTGGAATTATACACTATATTATACTGGGATTCTACACTATATTATACTGGGATTATACACTATATTATACTGGAATTATACACTATATTATACTGGAATTATACACTATATTATACTGGAATTATACACTATATTATACTGGGATTATACACTATATTATACTGGGATTATACACTATATTATACTGGGATTATACACTATATTATACTGGAATTATACACTATATTATACTGGGATTATACACTATATTATACTGGGATTATACACTATATTATACTGGAATTATACACTATATTATACTGGGATTATACACTATATTATACTGGAATTATACACTATATTATACTGGAATTATACACTATATTATACTGGGATTATACACTATATTATACTGGGATTATGCACTATATTGTACTGGAATTATACACTATATTATACTGGGATTATACACTATATTATACTGGAATTATACACTATATTGTCATGGAATTATACACTATATTATACTGGGATTATACACTATATTATACTGGAATTATACACTATATTATACTGGAATTATACACTATATTGTACTGGGATTATACACTATATTATACTGGGATTATACACTATATTATACTGGAATTATACACTATATTGTACTGGGATTATACACTATATTATACTGGAAGTATACACTATATTATACTGGGATTATACACTATATTATACTGGAATTATACACTATATTATACTGGGATTATACACTATATTATACAGGAATTATACACTATTATACTGGAATTATACACTATATTGTACTGGAATTATACACTATATTATACTGGAATTATACACTATATTGTACTGGGATTATACACTATATTATACTGGAATTATACACTATATTATACTGGAATTATACACTATATTGTACTGGAATTATACACTATATTATACTGGGATTATACACTATATTATACTGGAATTATACACTATATTGTACTGGAATTATACACTATATTATACTGGAATTATACACTATATTATACTGGGATTATACACTATATTATACTGGAATTATACACTATATTATACTGGAATTATACACTATATTGTACTGGAATTATACACTATATTATACTGGGATTATACACTATATTATACTGGAATTATACACTATATTATACTGGAATTATACACTATATTATACTGTAATTATACACTATATTATACTGGAATTATACACTATATTATACTGTAATTATACACTATATTATACTGGAATTATACACTATATTATACTGGAATTATACACTGTAATGTACTGGAATTATACACTATAATGTACTGGAATTATACACTATATTATACTGGAATTATACACTATATTATACTGGAATTATACACTATATTATACTGGAATTATACACTATATTATACTGGAATTATACACTATATTATACTGGAATTATACACTATATTGTACTGGAATTATACACTATATTATACTGGAATTATACACTATATTGTACTGGAATTATACACTATAATGTACTGGAATTATACACTATATTATACTGGAATTATACACTATATTATACTGGAATTATACACTATAATGTACTGGAATTATACACTATATTGTACTGTAATTATACACTATATTGTACTGGAATTATACACTATATTATACTGGAATTATACACTATAATGTACTGGAATTATACACTATATTATACTGGAATTATACACTATAATGTACTGGAATTTTGCACTATATTATACTGGAATTATACACTATATTGTACTGGAATTATACACTATAATGTACTGGAATTATACACTATATTATACTGGAATTATACACTATATTATACTGGAATTATACACTATATTATACTGGAATTATACACTATAATGTACTGGAATTATACACTATATTGTACTGGAATTATACACTATATTGTACTGGAATTATACACTATATTATACTGGAATTATACACTATAATGTACTGGAATTATGCACTATATTATACTGGAATTATACACTATATTATACTGGAATTATACACTATATTATACTGGAATTATACACTATAATGTACTGGAATTATACACTATATTATACTGGAATTATACACTATATTATACTGGAATTATACACTATATTGTACTGGGATTATATACTATATTATACTGGAATTATACACTATATTATACTGGAATTATACACAATATTATACTGGAATTATACACTATATTATACTGGAATTATACACTATATTATACTGGAATTATACACTATAATGTACTGTAATTATACACTATAATATACTGTAATTATACACTATATTATACTGGAATTATACACTATAATGTACTGTAATTATACACTATATTATACTGGAATTATACACTATATTATACTGGAATTGTACACTATATTGTACTGGGATTATACACTATATTATACTGGAATTATACACTATATTATACTGGAATTATACACTATATTATACTGGAATTATACTCTATATTGTACTGGAATTATACACTATAATGTACTGGAATTATACACTATATTATACTGGAATTATACACTATATTATACTGGAATTATACACTATATTGTACTGGAATTATACACTATAATGTACTGGAATTATACACTATATTATACTGGAATTATACACTATATTGTACTGGAATTATACACTATAATGTACTGGAATTATACACTATATTGTACTGGAATTATACACTATATTGTACTGGAATTATACACTATAATGTACTGGGATTATACACTATATTGTACTGGAATTATACACTATATTATACTGGAATTATACACTATATTATACTGGAATTATACACAATATTATACTGGAATTATACACTATATTATACTGGAATTATACACTATATTATACTGGAATTATACACTATAATGTACTGTAATTATACACTATAATATACTGTAATTATAGACTATATTATACTGGAATTATACACTATAATGTACTGTAATTATACACTATATTATACTGGAATTATACACTATATTATACTGGAATTATACACTATATTGTACTGGAATTATACACTATATTGTACTGGAATTATACACTATAATGTACTGGGATTATACACTATATTGTACTGTAATTATACACTATAATATACTGTAATTATAGACTATATTATACTGGAATTATACACTATAATGTACTGTAATTATACACTATATTATACTGGAATTATACACTATATTATACTGGAATTATACACTATATTGTACTGGGATTATACACTATATTATACTGGAATTATACACTATATTATACTGGAATTATACACTATATTATACTGGAATTATACACTATATTGTACTGGAATTATACACTATAATGTACTGGAATTATACACTATATTATACTGGAATTATACACTATATTATACTGGAATTATACACTATATTGTACTGGAATTATACACTATAATGTACTGGAATTATACACTATATTATACTGGAATTATGCACTATATTATACTGGAATTATACACTATATTGTACTGGAATTATACACTATAATGTACTGGAATTATACACTATATTATACTGGGATTATACACTATACTGTACTGGAATTATACACTATATTATACTGGAATTATACACTATAATGTACTGGGATTATACACTATATTATACTGGAATTATACACTATATTATACTGGAATTATACACTATATTATACTGGAATTATACACTATATTGTACTGGAATTATACACTATAATGTACTGGAATTATACACTATATTATACTGGAATTATACACTATATTATACTGGAATTATACACTATATTGTACTGGAATTATACACTATAATGTACTGGAATTATACACTATATTATACTGGAATTATACACTATATTGTACTGGAATTATACAATATATTGTACTGGAATTATACACTATAATGTACTGGAATTATACACTATATTGTACTGGAATTATACACTATATTATACTGGAATTATACACTATATTATACTGGAATTATACACTATATTATACTGGAATTATACACTATATTATACTGGAATTATACACTATATTATACTGGAATTATACACTATATTATACTGGAATTATACACTATATTATACTGGAATTATACACTATAATGTACTGGAATTATACACTATATTGTACTGGAATTATACACTATATTGTACTGGAATTATACACTATATTGTACTGGAATTATACACTATATTATACTGGAATTATACACTATATTATACTGGAATTATACACTATATTATACTGGAATTATACACTATATTATACTGGAATTATACACTATATTGTACTGGAATTATACACTATATTATACTGGAATTATACACTATATTATACTGGAATTATACACTATATTATACTGGAATTATACACTATATTATACTGGAATTATACACTATATTGTACTGTAATTATACACTATATTATACTGGAATTATACACTATATTGTACTGGAATTATACACTATAATGTACTGGAATTATACACTATATTATACTGCAATTATACACTATATTATACTGGAATTATACACTATATTATACTGGAATTATACACTATATTATACTGGAATTATACACTATATTGTACTGTAATTATACACTATATTATACTGGAATTATACACTATATTATACTGGAATTATACACTATATTATACTGGAATTATACACTATATTATACTGGAATTATACACTATATTATACTGGAATTATACACTATATTATACTGGAATTATACACTATATTATACTGCAATTATACACTATATTATACTGGAATTATACACTATATTATACTGGAATTATACACTATATTATACTTCTATATTGTAACTGAATTATACACTATATTGTACTGGAATTATACACTATATTATACTGGAATTATACACTATATTATACTGGAATTATACACTATATTATACTGGAATTATACACTATATAGTACTGTAATTATACACTATATTATACTGGAATTATACACTATATTATACTGGAATTATACACTATATTATACTGGAATTATACACTATATTATACTGGAATTATACACTATATTGTACTGTAATTATACACTATATTATACTGGAATTATACACTATATTGTACTGGAATTATACACTATATTATACTGGAATTATACACTATATTGTACTGTAATTATACACTATAATGTACTGTAATTATACACTATATTATACTGGAATTATACACTATAATGTACTGGAATTATACACTATATTATACTGGAATTATACACTATATTATACTGGAATTATACACTATATTATACTGGAATTATACACTATATTATACTGGAATTATACACTATAATATACTGTAATTATACACTATATTATACTGGAATTATACACTATAATGTACGGAATTATACACTATATTGTACTGGAATTATACACTATATTATACTGGGAATTATACACTATATTGTACTGGAATTATACACTATATTATACTGGAATTATACACTATATTGTACTGGAATTATACACTATATTATACTGGAATTATACACTATATTATACTGG